>NW_017731789.1:155706-160762 GCF_001890085.2 Hipposideros armiger
GAGCTGTTGTTCAGCATCTTAGCTGTAGAGGGCAGTGTCACTGGCCCTCATATGTGGGATCCGAACCGGGGCCCTCTGGCGTCCCAGGCCAGCTCTTAACCAATGCGCCACTCGGTCAGCCCTGGGCTGATCTTATTCAAGTAAATAAGAAACTTAAATTTATGCTTACCATGAAAGTTATTGCATATAGCATAAATATAAATCATCCACATATCAGATTAGAATATAATTTTGGGGGAATTTATCATTATTCAAATCAGCCTTCAGTATCTGAGAGAAATAGGTAGGACTCTGTGTACCCCTGGGTCATTACTGTCCAAGTAATCTCTGATCTTCCCAGTGGAAAAGCAAAGAGGTATTTCCTGTGTTTTTCACAGGAATGCTGAAATAGGCGCTACATAAATCTATAACTGAAAAATATTCGAAATACACACAGGAATAGCTGATAATAGGGTATATGGATTTAGAACCACACCACAGAGTATCTATCTATTTATAGCTGAGATTTTGTGCAAATCTCCATCCTTTCCTATTGGGTTTTATTTTTTTTTTTACCTGAAAGGATAGAATTATAAGCCCCACACCTTTTTAAAGTTAATCTTGTACAATGAGCTAATTCAAGCTGGCATATCATGCCTCAAAGGATATTGGCAAATATTAGATAGAGGCAAAGTATTATCAATAGGTATTTTTAATAGGAGTGGCTGACTTAATCTTGCCAATCAATACCTGTACTGGAAAAAGCCTAAAATTGTATTAGAAATCCTGTAACAAACATTCCCTCAATATCAAGACTAGTTTTCTCTTCTGGGGCTGGTGGGGTGACCCCGAGGTGGCCCTGGATTTGGCCTGTCTAAAGTCTGGCCTGTCTGTTAATGCCTAGGAGGCAGTATGAACTCCAGCAGTCCTGAAACACAGAAGTTTACTTAACTATTAACAAAACTTAGTTCTTAGATTTAGTTCTCTTGCGTAACTAAAGACCTAATTAAGACAATATAAAACATAGAGAAATATTTTGATGACAAATAGTTTTGGCTTTCAGGCAGAAAACATTTCCATATCAGTAGCAGACCAACAGTCTTGTAACAAACTTGGTCTTACTTAGCAGAGACAGAAAACTTAATTTTGCATCAGCTTACTCTTTATATTTAAATTTACTTAATTAATCACATTTAGCATAACCATACATAAAATTCTTTTAAGATTTTTCTTTACAAACTTTCTATAACTTTCCCAGTTCCTTAGTTTGTCTCTTTTAAATTTATTACTTCCCCGATCTGATTCATTTAGTCCTAAATGCATTTCACCCTTCTGGGAGGATATGTGAACATCATTGATTAGAAAGTCTCACACTATCAGGTGAGTTGGGGCAGATTTGAGTAATAAAAATATATGGTGCCCATTAACATTTCCTAGTTGGAAGGGAACAAGTTCTGATTTAAAAACAGACATCGGTTGATTAGATGTCCCTATACCATTTGTACAGAAGCTTTACTCCAAGGGGTAGGGCAACTTAGTCCGGTGGTGTTAACAGATAAAGTAGCCCTAGTGTCCTCATGGCTCTTGGAGCAGTCTTATGCTTGCTTCTATTTCCTTTCTTTTTCTAAATCCTATTTTTAGTTTTCTACAATTCTTAAGGTGACCTGGCTTTACAATAAAAGCACATTCCTCTACAGGAGTTTCCCTAGCAAACCTTAAATAATTCTGTTGCTTTACTCTCAGAAACCAGTAGGTGCATCAATTGGAATAAATCAGAAAAGCCAGGATTATATGTTCTAACACTTAATTTTAATTTCTTTGCGAACTCATCAGGGTCCTAGAGAGGGTTGGGGGAATTTTAGCTTTCTTAGCTCTGCCTGCATACAACCACAGATCCCCCTCCACCCAAGACTGGCTTCTCTCCAAAGGGAGCTGCAAGAGAGGTGCAGAAAAGAGAGAGACAGGAAAAGGAGAGCAAGTCTGGACAAGTAAAGCACATATTGGGACAGATGAAGAGGAAAAAGTGGGGTGTTGGCATTTAGCAGCTTCAGAAACCTTTAGTTCAGAGACAGTCTCTAAATTTTTTTTACTTACTTCCTGGAGAGAAGAACAACTCTCTGTACCATTTCAGAGACTTCTATTTGTCAGTTGAGGGAAGCCTCCCATTCCATTTAGTTTGACCTTTAAGCCAGCTTTTTCTAATTGTGCACACAAATATTTAGATGTCAAAAGAGCTCCATTTTGGCCATCTTAAGTTGATATCACATCTAGATAAATCTTTCCATGTCTGTAGGTACTTGCAAAACTCCTAGGAAATGTACATTTATCTGCAGGAGAATAATGGCGCTGGAGTCTGGGAGCTTGTCGGCCTTTGAAGCACAATTTCCCATGTTAATTTTTAGTTTTCTTTTGAGATCTGCAGAGTCTGAACAAATATACGGTGAAATTATGTAGTGGGTTGAAGTGTGCTGTTTATGGGTTGAGCTCCAAGGGGCTGTCACCTCCGGAGTCACTTCAACCCTCTTACATGCCTCGGTTTCTCTCCCTGGCTTAGTCTAGTACAACCGTGAGGACTCGGAGCACTAGGTAACCAGCCTTTATGTGCGCGTCCCTGGGCAAGTCCAATATTTAATTACAGTTGTGTTGGAATTCCCTATGGGGCCACTGCACGTTTTGAGGGGTATCCTCAAACACCTCCACAAAGATTCTTAATCACCTAAGAATACCCAAAATTCGAGCTAGAGGGAGTAAATCCCCTTATCTTTGGAGTTGAACAAGTTGACTCTCATTTATCCGGCAAAAAGTTTTGTTCAGATTCACAGTAATCAATTCCAATTGAAAAGCCAAAATTAAAACCAGCCACCCATTTCATTTCTCGCGTTGGAATCAGTGGCCAGGCACTGTCCATGAATCTTGTTTGTGAACAGCAGTGACTTTCTGTTCCTCAGAAGGAGGGAACAACTGCAGTGGCATTTAAACTGAAGCAGGATTGGGACTAACAGAGGCCTGGGCAACTAGTTCACACAGACCTGGGAGTCACCTGGTATTATTTATATCGTCTTGGATGGAAAGCTTTCTTCTTTGGCAATCCCTCTTTTGATCTTCTGAATGTATTCCCCATCATCTGAAAAAGGATCAAGTGATTAAGGAAGATGTGGAGAAGAGGAGTTACTCTTGATTGAGGCAAGGTTTCTACAGCAGCTATATTTTGCACATATTCTNAATTTAGTTTTTATTTGCATTAATATAGTTAGTAGCCTATGTTGAGTTAGGGGTAAGTATAATTGGGTTCTGATATATATATATATATAATTCCTTTCTCAATTTTTTTTCCATTAACCTATGAATTCACTCATCCTTCTCAGTTTGTCTCCTTTTCCTCATTCAGAAATAACCAACTTACTAGGACAAACTACTTCCTTTTAAACTCTTTCAAAGATACATATACACATCTTTCATCCTTCTGTAATAACATTCCTTTTAAATTTCAAAACCATAAAAATATTATTGATAAAGAAGTTATATGTCTTTAGCAATTATTAACAGTTGCTATATAAGTACAGGGCTTGAGAAAAGCCTAAAGACCAAGTATAAGTATTATTATTACTAATGTTATTAGCAGACAGGTAAAGACAATGAAACAAATGGTTATTTTAAGTTCAATATCAATAATGTAGATATACAGGCCTTCTTGATGTCTTGGGTTAGCTGTCTATCCCTGATGTTGGCAGCTTCTCATCCTTGAGGGGTCTTTGATGTCCACTAATGGGTCCTTTCTGACAAGGTTGGAGTTTTTAATCAATGTCTTGTCCAACAGACAAAATTTTTTGGTTGTGAGTCGTGGTCTTTGAAGTCTTTGTCTCCTGGGAACACACTGAAGTGAATCAGTTACTAGTTTATTTTATAAACATTTTAAAGATAATTTATAAGTCCTTGATAATAATGTAGAATGTCTCCTTTTAGTAAGGTTGGTTCATATGTCCCGTCACATAATGTGAACAATGACTAATAAGGAGAAAGCCTGTGTTTACAAAAGGGAATATCTCAGGTTGAGAAGCATTATAAGGAGAGCTTTTGGCTAGAGGAGATTAAAAGAAAAGCTTCTAAAATTTTACCTAGTTAAGTTTTCATTTACCATTTGTACATTATAGCAATCCAGAGGACTGAGGTGATAAGCACAATGAAAATGCTGTAAAATAAGCCAAATATTACAAATAGATTATTATTGGCCTAGTGAAATAAGTCCCTCAGTAACTATGTAATTCACAGGGAATTCTCTGAGGATTATTCTTTTCAATGACTTCCCTATCATTAAAGCTGTTGCTCCCCTGCAAGGGAATGTCTCAGCCCAGTGAGACAAGATACAAATCATGACTAATACATGTTTGTATCCTTGAGATGGTGGCATTGGATAAAATCCAATTACCATACCTCAAATGGACCTAAAGGAAATGGGAAATGTCCTTGGGACCTATGGAGTGATTTTCCAGGGTTATATTTTGGACAGAAAGAACAAATGCTATACACCTTATGAGCTACAGTAGGTTTCTAATACTATTCTTTGTTCTATGAAACTATCTTTTTAAAACCCCAATATATTAGATCTGTTCTGGTCAAAGTTTCCTATTTTGTTGCCATATATTTTTCTTCTTTTTCCTGTAGCTGCCCATTAGAACAGAAAGAGTTTTGTATTGACTTAATAGGGAGAAGAAATATTTTTAAGTCTGGATAGTTTGGCTGTTTATTACTGTCAGTCTAGCTGTAGTATCAGCTAAATTATTATTATTTTTCTTTCTATGATGACAACCTTAGAGTGTCCTGCAATTTTGATAATTGCCAAATGTTTTAGTTGCTGGATGACATCTAATTTAAATTCTGCAACCTATTTTCCATTCTTATGGGCAGCCCTGAGGAAGTTAAGAAGCCTCACTGCTTCCACAAGTTGTGAGCTTAACCAAAGGTATAGCAACTATCAGTGTAAATATTAGCTATTTGATCTTTGGCTCATTTACAAGCTTTTGGTACATCAATTAATTCAGCTTGTTGGGCTGATCTTTTTATTTTAAGATTTTTTTTT
>NW_017731789.1:164367-169571 GCF_001890085.2 Hipposideros armiger
TCGAAAATTTAGTCAGACTGACTTCTGCCACATGACCACCTGTTTGTTTTTAGTGTTTATGTTTTTGAAACTGAGTTTTTTTCATTGTTTTTGAATTTCAAGGATGGTGCTTTCATCAGTTTTCATGAGAATATGGAGGACTCTTGCAGTGTCCAGGCTTAAGGTTGTTGTTTATTTGTTGTATATTTATTTTAATCAGACCATTTTTCTTATGTCATATAGTTCATTGATATTTTGCCTACAATTTTTTTCCCCTCAAATCTTCTTGGGAATGCCTGCTTTCTAAGATTTGTCTCTATTTTATGTCATACATTTTTTTCATTAGTCCTATGATTATCTTCCTCTTTGCATCCATTATTGATGGTTTGCTGCTACGGCTGTTTTAACATGAGACAAATTAGATGTTAAAGCAGATAGCATTACTAGCAATAAAATTAATCATTACCTGATGAGAAAAGTTGTATTTCACAAGGAAAATTTTAAAACTCCGATCTAATATGCAAATATATGAAGGTAGCAATATAGCCCCAAAATAGATGAAACCTAAATTGGCAGATATGGAGCCTCTATACAATAACAGAACTGGTTCCTGAAAATGCTACCCTACACAGTAAAAGGGACATTACATGTGTAATTAAGGCTAAGGACCTTGAAATGGGGAGGTTATCCTAGATTAATACAGGCGAGTCCTATATGATCACATGAGTCCTCAAAAAGAAAGGACCTTTCCTGGCTGTTGTCAGAGAAAGATGGCAGTGCGAAAAAGACTTGATGCCCTGTTGCTGACTCTGAAATGTAGGGGACTGTTTGAGAGTAACTGTGTGCAAGGACTAGAAAGAGGCCTCTAGAAGGTGGAAAAGGCAAGGGTTATCCCCCTTGAGCCTCCAGGAAAAAATGCCTGCTGACACCCTGATTTTAGTCCAGTGATACCTGTATTGGTCTTCTGATTTGTGGAATTATAAGATAATAAATTTAGGTTGTTATGTATATTTGTTAAAGTAATTAAACAAGGAGGCCACTAAACTGAGGTGGCTCTAATGCATTGTTAGCCTATCTATATAAGCAAACTAAAATTTCAGCCAGAATAAAGCACCCTGGCAAAATATAGAACTGATTTTCCCTATCAATGCTCATGTATTTATCTTGCCAATTATTTCTTTCTTTTCATATTCAATGTTTTCACTACTATCATATATCTGCCCTTGGTTTACTGACTGTCAGACTTTTAAAATTTCACTGTTTATCATAGTCAATCAAAAATTTTCTCTCTATGTCTATATTAGAAATTCTACAATTTTTAAAATAAGTTTGTCTCATTTCTTTGATGGACAAAAATGCCAAATTTTTGTGAAGGTGACAAATAGGGAATTCATCTCTGTAAATTTGTTTTAGAGGAAGCCAAGAAAACCAAGGAATCTATCTACACAATGAACACTTTTTACAGGCATTGAATTCTTTGCTATGCATTTAATGACTCTACCTGCTCCTTCTTCTGCACCATGGATGAAAAAAATTTATTTGGCTGCGAAAACCTTTCTAAACCTTTCTCAATATTTCTCAAGATGTAGTTCATGTACATTCTGTATTCAAACTATTTGGAGCAGTTTGTTGACAATTCAGCTTCTTTATTTTATTTGTAAAACTTAGATAATAAAAATACTCACCTGTCTAATATGTTGTGATGACTACATGAGATAATACAATGCAATTCACCAGGTACAAAATCTGAAACATGTTAAATCCTCAAAAATGGAAATCAAAAGAATCTATTTTACACATTTTTTTTCTTTTTTCTTTTCAGTCATGCCTTATACAGTCAAGACTGTATAGTCTTGCACATTGTGGGTGCTTGATAAGTATAGTTTATTTTAGTTATAAGGGGATGATGCTGGTTGAAATTCAAATCACAGATGAGTGAATGTAGGCACGGATGTGAACCGGAAGCAGACATAAATTCCTTACATTGCACTCAAGCTCTATAAAAAAGTATTACTGTTTTCTTCCAACAAATATTTACACATACAATGCATCAAACACACCTACAATGCATCAAACACAGCTCAAGGAATAATTCAGTGAACAAAATATGCCAAAATCCCTATGCTAATGTAGCATGTATTCTAGTAAGGATACTATTAGTACATTATATAGTATGTTAGAAAGATACATGCACACACACACACATACACACAAACACATATCTTCTTTAGTCAGTCACACTTAAAGTTAGCACTTGAAATATGGAAAAGAAGAGGGAGAATGAAAGAGGAATAGAAATAGTATAACAAGGATGATGTTTCTGGATTCTCCTACCTTTTTTTACTTCGTTCATGATGTGGTTATCACCTGTTATTTCACCCCATACGGTATCTTAAAGATTTCCATTGCTTTTAGTTCCTAAGTTCTTTAAGGACAGAGAAACAAAAAGATGTTGTTTTTTCACTAAATTTCTATGCTCACTTTAAAAGTCTTTTGCCTCATAAAACAATGATGCTGGGCACAAGGCACAATGATAGGCTCTCTGGAGACATGGTGTTTACCTCTTAAAGGGACATTTTCTCTTTTCTACAGAAACAGCTTCCTGCCCCCCCCCCTAAAAAAATAGACAGATTATATATACTTATGATTTTCCTGCTAAAGTATTATCCCTGTAGAAGGTAAGATTTATGATACTTGCCAGGATAGATTTAGTTCTACAGCAAAAGTTGGCTGCCTTGTCTACAGCTGTTTGAGTATGTTTGCCTGTAAACAGCAAATGGTACATAGCTGAATAAATTCAGATAAAATGCTCACAAACACAAAGTATAATTTATTTTGATAAAGGGAAAGGTTACTTTCAGTGTGGTCAGAGGAGTAGGGTGGATAATAGGAGAGATAGAAGCAACAGTACAATCAATGACTGAGCAATAACATGAAAAACATTCAGAAAGTACTGAGTATTTTGGCTGCTTATGTTGAAGGCTAGTGGGAAATATAATTAGAAAGGATGTTTGGAAACAGATTGTACAAATCTTGAATGCCAGACTGGGATTCTTCTCTCTTTCCTAGACTGGACAACCACTATGATATTTGAGCGGGTGTGTGGACAACAGTCATATGTACTTAAACTACTCTCACCCAAGAGGAATAAATTGCTCTGAGTTAATTCTTATTTTAAAATAACAAACACTAATTTAATAATATCCTCCCAGATTATGTTTTCCTTTATGAAATCTCCAAAAGACAGTCAACTCCCCTAGAGCACCAACAAGGCAGCTAGCCAAATCAGCAAGGCTTCAAATCAGTCTTCTGTACATAAATACAGGACAGTCCACAAAATCCACATCTCCTGAGTGTCCACATATGAGGCTCTGTGGATAACATCAAGTCCTTAATGTAGGATAAGCCTCAGTCTGTTTTAGTCTTTATAGGCTTTAGGCATAGTCTCCAGGGATGACATGCCTTTCAGAGGCCTGTAAAAAATTTTTTTTGATGAAAGTTTTTTTTGGTGACAGTCATTAGTAAAATTACATAGGTTTCAAGTGTACAATTCTGTAATACATCATCTATATATCACATTATGTGTTCACCACCCGGAGTCAGTTCTTACATGACCATATATTTGACTCCCTTTACCTTCTTCTAACATTCTCCCTCCCCCCTTACCCTCTGGTAACCATTAAAGTGTTGTCTGTGTCTATGCCTATAAATTTTTTTAAGCCAGAAAATATATTATTCACTCAGCAATAGGAAAATGAAATTTATAATAAAAATTAATAAATATTCAGTTAGTCACCAAAACATAACTATATGCTAGCTACATTGTTAAATTTAGTATTCATACTTCTATTACACTTGGAAACTAGTAAATTTGATTTCCTCATTTTGCAAAAATTTGCACATATACATGGTGATTTGAGGGAAATCAGAGCCAATTATAAATTGCACAAATTGCTCATAGCCAAATAATTTTCAAAAGAATGTTATAAATATCCTTTTAATTTTTTATGTCAAGTACTACATGTAATCTGAGCAGTGGCTACATTTTAAATACTTCATATAATGTAGAATGAAACCAGAAATCTGCTGAGCAATTTCATCTCCGTTCTTTTTCTTCATATGCTTCTGATCATTGAAGCATTCAAACCCATCTTCTAAAATACCTCATCTATCACTTAACTCCAGCTGCCCACATCTCTTTTCAGTATTTACTACAAGAGCCTCCTCGTGGTGAAACTGAAGACACCCTGATAGGACAGCTAGGTTTCCAAAGAAAAGGGCATGACCCTTCTGCCAGAGGAAAGAATTAGAAGCCTGGTAAGTAAGAGGGTCTAGGAGTTTCAGCGGTGACACAGAGAACTTCAAGAGGCAACTGTTTGGAATAGTGAGGCTTCAGGGAGAGATTTATATAAAGAGGAGTTTTTAAAAACATTTGCTTTGTGTTGTAAGACAACCCCCACTCTCTCCTCCTAACCCACACAGCCTTTTCATCAGACTTTAGTAAAACGACTTTGGATTTTTTGAATGCTGCGCTATATGGGAACAGGACGGGAAGGGTGTGAATGTGTGTGTGTGTGTGTGTGTGTGTGTGTGTGTTTGTGTGTGACCACATGGTAACAAATTACTGGAGCCTGCCTGTGGTGGTGGCTTGGCTGTTTTCTACCCTGTGCTCTTTACTTCAGAGCTGTCATCCACATACTAGTCCACCTAGTGAATTAGGACATGATACAATGTTTCTCCTGTCTCCACATTTAAACTCTAATAATTAAATGCCTCCTTGCCTAAGATAAAATTTGCATAAATTCAGCATTGCATAACACTGCAGCAATTTATATTCAGATATTTCTACAGTGCTTGTAGCCTACCTATAAATAATATAAACGACCACTTACTTGAAGGAACAAATAAAATAATATCAGTGAAACTCAATAAATGTAGCATGCTAAATGAAAGCATCAATAACATTTTATATACCTTAAATTAATAACAGAAACAGGTATCCAGTGCTTAATATGTGTCAAACTCAACATGTTTTATTCATAACAAACCTATTAGCATATTAGCAGTCATACCCTAGGTATCAGTAGTACCTACATTTTACAAATGGACAGCTGCAAACTTGATTGTGTAAATTGCCCAGAGCTAGTACAGAGATTGTACAGAACCAGTAAGCTGTACAGCAAGAACCAACATCAGGTGATCTGGCACTAAGCCTCTGCCTGCCT
>NW_017731789.1:169801-191514 GCF_001890085.2 Hipposideros armiger
TCTCTCTCTCTCTCTCTCTCTCTCTCTCTTTCTCTCTCTCCCCTATACCATTGTTAGTAAAGTTAAATATCAGACACTCAATTTCCATTGACCATCTCTAGTTAGATAGACATTTTCAATCATCTCCCTCCCTCACAACTGATTTTTCTTTTTTGCAGAAAACGCACCTACCAAAAGACTTGACCTTTTATTTTTTAATGTATTTTGATCCTTCATCTAAATGTTTGTCTTTTGTTGTTTGTTTATAACCCCCAGTTTGCCAATGTCTGCCTTCTTGAATCCTGCTTTTGTCTGTCTCACTACATAAATCTTAGCTTCTCTTCTTCCTCTTTGCACACTGTAGGCAGGTGTTTTAAGACCTGGCCGCTACCCCTGTTTGTATTTACCTTTCTCTAGGCTTCATTGCAAAATTTTAATATAATCATAACTACTCATATTGAAGTAAATTTACATATAGTGAGCTTTTTAAAGTAGAACTTGGAGTTAGGATAGCATTGCAGAACCTGTGTTTTACTTTTATCAAATTTTTATTTCTTTGTAGGCTGCATTCTGTTCAAAAAAGATTTAGAGTGGGACCCTAAAGCCTTTCAGACTCCATTAACCTTTTTTTCCCCTGTGGGCCCCATTATTTTGAAACTAGACTCAGGGGCTTTGAGACCATTTTACGATCTGCATTCATTTGGTTTGTGTCCTAGGATGTCCTCGTTTACAATTGCCACAAATAATTTGTGAGGAGCACCAGAAGCAGTATATATTCTAACAACTATTAACCTAAAACATAAATGCAGGGTGAAAATACTTTTTAACATAAGATAGTGTGTGTGTGTGTGTATATATATATATATATATATATATATATATATATATATATATTCTGAGTATGCTTACTTGTCATATAAGAAATCAATGCCAAAGAAAGTGTCTTTTACCTAAAAGAGCTCTTGGTGATTATTTTCTTTGATTATTATACCTTGAACTTTAAGAGTTCACTCACCACTTAAAGTCATTTTTTCCCCCATTACTATAGTACTGGCAACATTCAGGCAACAAGATGAATTTTGCAGATAGATGAATTTACTTCTTTACCAACGAAGTTATCAATCATTTATAATCATTTTTATTGAAATTTCTTAATGAGGCCTGCCAATTAAGCTTGCGAACTTGTTGCAATGATGTTGCTAAACTTTTCTGATATCAGAGGGATTATTCATTATGAATTTGTACCAATTGGACAGGTAACCAAGTTTATTATTTGCAAGTGCTGAAAAGGCTGTGTGAAAAATTAGGTAACCTGAACATTTTGCCAACAATTCATGGCTCTTGTATCATGATAAACCACCAGCTCACACGGCACTGTCTGTGAGGGAGTTTTTAGTCAGTAAGCAAATAACTGTACTGGAACACCCTCCCTACTCACCTGATCTGGCCCCCAGTGACTTCTTTCTTTACCCAAAGATAAAGTAAATATTGAAAGGAAGACATTTTGATGATATTCAGGACATCAAGGGTAGTATAACGACAGCTCTGATAGCCATTCCAGAAAAAGAGTTCCAAAATTGCTTTGAAGGGTGGACTAGGCACTGGCATTGGTGCATAGCTTCCCGAGGGGAGTATTTTGAAGGTGATCATAGTGATATTCACTAATGAGGTATGTACCACTTTTTCTAGGATGAGTTTACGAATGTAATTGTCAAGCCTTGTATAAGTGCTTCCCCCCCTCTTTAAATAGAAAAGATAGAACATAATTTAAGTCTATCAATTAACATTCATCATTTTACTGTGTGGAATTTTAATCTTTGTTAATCTATATTTTCTAGTAATGTTAAGCTATCAGTCTGATTTCTGCTATTGTGTCTACTTCAATCATTCATCAATCCATTCATTTGTTCATTTATTGTTCAACATCCCTAGCATCTATCACTGTGCTATAAAAAAGCTTAGGGCTTCAAAAATTTTATAGTGCAATGAAGGAGACAAACAATAAAAATGACATTTCATTATTAAAAAATAGTTTAAAGCCTCTGCATGGTACAATGAAAATACCAAAGATAAGTCAGTGTGGAGGAAGTCAGGAAAAGTTTGAGATAATTTTACATATGAATAGGAGTTAGAATAGTGGAGTGGGGAATGGTGTTTGAGGAAAGAACACACTTAGTATAAGGGGTAGCATGTGCAAAGGCCCAGAGTTATGAGCTGCTAGAGAAACTAAAGAAGGAAGATGATGTGATCAGATTTCTGTTTTAGGGCGACCATTCTGGCATTGTTGTAATCACTCCTGGTTTTGAATTTGTAATGTGCTGTACTTAGTGACCAGATAAATAAGCATTTAAAAACTATAAGACAAATAAGACTTGAGAAATGAGGTTAATATACTTGGATGTGGTGGAAGGACTTCAAAATTACTTTTTTATGATCACCATTCTAGATGTTAGAGATTTCTGAGTGCAGGGTGCTTAAGTCAAAAGTCAAGGCAATCTATGTCACATTTTTAACATTTATAAATTTTTCAAGGATCATACAATTATATTTGTACATATACTTATATGTACATATACACATTTATATATGTGTATTATATATGATCATATACACATTTATATGTTATATATGATTATGTATGTATATATACGCATTTATTAATATTCTGCAAATGACATTTTCTTACTAGTGATGGTAAAATAAAATGGAATAATTACCATTGATGGGATGTCTGGCTGTTGATTGAAAAAAGAGATTCTCCAACAAGCAAAGCAGAAACCAAGACAGAAATGAAAAGCAAGATGATGACATTCAAAACAGAAAGATGGTATCATATAATGCAATTCATAATAACCATTTACTTCTTGTTGTTTTTCTTGAAATTGTGCATGTGTAGTAGTTTCAAAACAATCGAAGCTTCCTATAATCCAATATAGTTGAGACCCAGGAGAAAATAAGACCATTAAAGAAGTCCCCCTGAGAGAACACAAGAGCTAAAAGACAGCAATTAAGAAGACGGTCACATTGCCGAGATACCAAGAGCAAGGAGAAAGTCCTTCATGGACTTCAATGTGGCAGCACAGGGGATTTTAGTTTCCATGTGGCATTTATCAGTGTAATGCTTAGTGTACATAATTAAACTTCTGTTCTGACAATCTTAGGGTGAAGTTTCCATCATGAAGGTTAGCGGGCATTCCTGGTTTGCATTCTGAAGAATGTTGGGAGAAGGTGAGTAGGAAACTCCCATCAGTCACAAGTTTTCAGGAAATAAATTATTTGGGGAATTTGGAAAAGGACACATCCACATTGGCAATTATATATCAACACCATGCCATGTTAAAATTAATTAACTAGTGAAAGACTTAGTAAATCTTTTCTTTTAGTTTTGGGGGTAGCTCATGTCATTTGGTATGGTTTCTTACATATTTAGATTTTATTTTGAAGTATAAAATAAAACAGATTTTTCAGAAGTGTATTCAAATTTGAGTATTGCTAAATATCCCATAAAAAAACAAAACTACTCAAAATTATCAGGAAAACTTCTAAAATAGTGATGTATGTCACCATGTACATATGTAATTAATTATCACATAACTACCGTATTTGCTGGCGTATAAGACGATTTTTTGGCCCTGAAAAATATGCCTCCAAGTGGGGGGTCGTCTTATACGCCAGGTACACTTCAGATAGACTGCCCATAGTGCTTGCCCTGTGCCATAGTGGCCTCCCGATGCCCGCCCACTTCATTCCACATACCGTTCAGGCATCAGCAGCGCTGCTGGGTGTATGCTCGGCTGTTATGCGATTTTGCTGTTATGCGATTTTACCACACTCGCAAAATCGCACACAGCCGACCATATAACAAACTCTGTATTTTGAGTGGAAATGTTAGGGGGTCGTCTTATACGCCGAGTCGTCTTATACGCCGGCAAATACGGTACTCTATATGGAGATGTTGATACAGATATGGATTCTGATTTACTTAGTAAAATATTACCTAGGTTCTAAAATAGTGGTTTAAAATATTTTGGGGATCACAGCATCTTTGTTAAGCTGATGAATACAATGACACATCTCTCCTAAAAAATTCCATACCCACATACACACAAAATGTTACATATAATTTTGTTGCATATAATTGCAGTATGTTCAGTTCCATCCATGGAACCAAAATTTACTGCTCCTGCATTAGAAAATTTGGTAACAATATATCTTATTATCTTTATAATATGTGATGCAAATTTAAGTTTTAAAATGTTTATCTTTATGATATCTTGATGCAAATTTAAGTCAGGTGTCATGAAGGAAACCTATTTGAAGAGTAAAAGAATTTTTTAAAATAGGGGTCCTTCTTTCCATTGTGCTAAATTTTCTGATCTGTATTTTCTGGGGTCCTTTTGCCTCCTGTTCAAAATATATGTCTTCCAAGAAGATTTGCTGGTTACTCCAAAACTAATCACATTCTCTGTTCTCTTTGCTTACATGCTATAATATAATCGTTGTGAGTTAAATTGTACTCAGTTTTGTTCTATAAACATGTGTGACCACAACCAGTGTCTTAAAAGCAGGAGTGTATTTGTGTGTGTTTGTGCGTGTATGTGCGTGTGCATGTGTGTGTGTGTGTGTGTGGCAGGGGGGGCTTTTCTAGTAGAAAATACACAATAAGGTGTGAGCTCAGTAGTTTTTCACATTGACAGATGACAGGAAGAAATGTTTGGAGAAATGAGCAAAGAGCCAGATGGAATTTTCTGAGAGAGCAGCAAAAATTTTGAAAGGCAGTTTAATTAGATTACTGATAGATTAATGTGGAAGAAAACAGCACTTGCTAATGCTGGAAATCTGAGATAAGATGAGGACCCTTTTGACTCTTTTTTAAAGGCTATGAAACTCTAAGCTAAGAAATAAGTTTGCCTCCATAGCTTGTGCAATTCTGAATACCATTCATGGATTCTGCATCCTTGTGTCTTCATAGTGCTATTACTGCTAAAAATAGAATTCCTTCTTATTTTAAAAAGAGAAAAAGAACAGAACTCTGTGTTTTTGTAACAGTTCTGTCTGGGGTAATATTCTAAGATTCTGGATAGTCTGTCCTGATAGCATTTGCCTGTGTTGCCATGTTTAACTTTTACAATTTGTCTGGCATCAGATGTGAGATCTCAAGCCCCATAGCTATTTTGTTTTCCAAATTAAATACCATATAAACCCTGTAACTTAGAACCTCCAGGTGAGCGTTCTCTTTACCTTTTATAGCTTTATCAATTTTTCTCCTACAAATTGAGAAACGAGTGCTTTTTTGAGTCTATGAGCTGTACCAATTGAATGTGAATTAGGAAAACAGATGAAAGAAAGGCAGCAGTTGACTGCGGGCAATCAATATCATAAAAACATTAGTGGCTAAGCTCTTTTGTTCCTCTACTGCTCTCTCCAAAATTCAATACCTCCATTTTATGATTCTCCACTGAGTATACATATTTATAAGTGAGATTTCTTAATGAGTGATTTTGAATTCTACCACTATTCATCAAATAGGTAGATCAGAATAATCCCAGGATGCAGGGAATCAGAATTATATTATCTAACACGGAAATGTGTTTGCTGAGAAGACTGCAGTGCTCCCTCCCGAGTAAGACCATCTTAGTAGCCATAACCACAAAACCACAAACTGGCCATATTGCTTTGCCTTCAAGTTATTATGAGTCTGCGAGTATCTGGGGACCCCAGATCTTGTAAAATCAATGTAAAAGTCTAGTACATGCCTTATAGCCATAAAAATATCTTTGCAAAAATTATTTTTATTAAAATGAGCTAAACAAAGTTAGATACAATTTTCACATATATTAATGAGAGCAGACTTATTACACAGCATGACAAAATACATCTATATTTTACTGTTCTTTTAAAAGAGGTTATTTTCTGTATTTTTCCAATTTTTGCCATATCAAAATGCCCAAAGCATACTCAACTCAGTAATAGCACATCTCTCCATTCTTTATGGTTTCATATTTGGAATAAATAAGTAAATATAAAGTAGATTTGAAATAAATGTACAAGAAAAGAAATATTAACCAAGAAATAATCGCAAGTTAAATAACAAATAAAATGCTTAAATGTATTATTTTCCCCATGTCCAATATAACATTTTTAAATATGTTATTTGGTATATCCTCATGCAAGTCCATGAAGCAGGCAAAATTATTATCCTCATTTTGTATATAAGAAGATTGAAGTCCAGTGTCAGGGTTTAAACCCAAGCAGTTTGATTCAGGAGCCCATTTGTTAATCACTGCACATCATGTGTATAGAAAAATAGCTTTTTAAGTGTAATATAGTTGGTTTTATTATACTTTTTTTTGTCTCTTTTAGGCTTTGATAAGCTATCAATGCCTTACTTCTTGTTATGCAGATATCAGAGCTAAGCCAGTGAATGCAAATTGAGGAAAGGAGCTTGTGAAATAGAATGGGAAAAATAATATAGAAAGAGTTTATGTAGCTTCAACCAGAACATTGAAAAAGAAAAAGAGGGAATTTAAAACATGAATAGCAGCCCCTAACTCAGAATTCAAACAGTTTGTAGAAAATCCAACAAAATGTGGACCCAATTCCTAATATTTCTTACCAATCAAGGGCATAATTTTGATGGTGATTGTATGGGGACTGTGTCTTAGTATAGAACAGAGTAGAGCTAAATAATCTGATGTGTGAATCATACTGGCAACCTAGCTTTACCAGATCCTTGAATGAGCCACTGGTCTCAACCATCCCACTAGGACAAGAGAATTCTCTTTAGTTTTCAGAGAGTGTTAAATAGGTGTGGAAATTTTCATTTTCATTTTATTTTAGGAGCTAAGAATAACATTTGTTCATATATGGTAGGTTTTACTTTGGAAATAGATTATACCTTTTAGAAGGCAGCTTAAACTAGTAAAGGTAAGTGACAAAAACTTAACAGGAAAACAGTTTGCTACAGGATAAGCTTGACACATTAAGAATGGATTCCAGATGCATTTTATATATGGAAAAGGCTTTTGTGTAATAGAATCATGGTTACCATCTGCAAGTAAATTCAATTTGTAGTTTATATTTACTAGCTGGAAATTTCAAGAATCCCTGGAGTAACTTAAAACGCAAACTCTAAATATCACCTCTAAAACCTGAAGGGATATGGTAGCTTCTCAGAATTTTACATCATCCACCAGTAGATTCTTGCTTCCGAGGCGGTGTCAGATCCTTCATGTAGGACTGGGCCTGGGAAAAATGAACCAATTATCCCCACACACTCTAAGCTCAAGGCATATGGGTCTACTTGAAATTTCCAGAAAGTATCAGCTTATTTATTCCAATATTATACCTGTTCCTACCTTTATCTGGATCAATTTCTCTCTTGCCCTCTTTCCTTCCCTGTGATTATTTTGTGAGTTCCTTTCTTCCTTTACAATCCTTTAAAGTGCCTTTGAAATCTGCTCAAAACACAAAGCATTAGTTCCTCTCTGAAGCTGTTTTATGATCTCAGTCTTACCTAGAAACAACAGATTGCTGTTCTCTCCATTACCCATAGTAGGTGGCGGGGGATGCTAAAGTTTTTAAGCAAGAATAACAAGACATACAAAGACACAGATGGTGGGAAGACATTAACACATAAGGAATTTAAAGAAAGCCATGTAGCGATGGTAGAGGAGTAAAGGAGAAGTGGAGTAAAATTAAATGGGATAAATAGGCAGGACTTAAGTCATAGAGTCTGAGTTTGGATTTTATTCTGAGTACCGTGGAAAGCCATGAATGTGTTTAAGCAGGGACATGTTTTAAAGGATTATTTTATTTTGGATTATATACAATTAGGAGTAGAAATGGGGAAACCATTTATCATAGTCCTGATGAGCTGATGACAGTCTGAACCAAGGCTGTAGCAGTAGATGTAGAGTTTAACAGCTACATTTGAGATGTTGTTTTTCTGATGATTTGGATATGGCAAGGATAAGAGTGAAGGAAAGGAAAGAATACGAGGTGATGTCTAGGTTTTCTGGCTTAAGTAACTGAGTAGAAATACTACCATTTCTGAAATAGGTAAGAAACTGGGTCAGGTGGGAAGTTGTTTGGGTAAGACAGGTTTGGGTAGGACAAAAATCCTGCTTGGCGTGTTAAGTTTGAGATGCTTGTGAGACATCCAAATGGAGATGTGGACATGTGAGCCTGGATCTCAGAGGAGCAATTTGAATTTGAAATAAAAATTGGGAAGCAGCCCTCTTGTCAATAGATGATCCCTGAATCTATAGCAATGAAGGTCACCAAGAAAGTGGATATAGAAAGAGACAAGAATAGACTCGAGAACTTAGGCCTGGAGAATATTAACATTTACATGTTGGGTAGAAGAAAAGGAACCAGAAATGAAGAGGGAAAGAGCAACAGAAAAATCAGCAGTGAGGAAATGAAGATACCATGTATAGGCTACTCTTTTGAGAAGTTTGGCTACAAACAAGGGCAGATAAAGTGACGGGAGATAGAGCTGAGCATGGGGGATCAATGCTTTTTTTTAGTATGAAAAACACTAAATGAAACATCTGTCCATGATCATAGTAATGATAAAAGGGGAAGACTAATAATTCAAGAGAGAGAAAAATTAAAGGAAACCCTGCAGAAGGTAAGAGCGGATGTGATCTAGATCACAAGTAGAAGAGGGTTACTTGCTCAGATGTGTTAGAGGAAAAGAAAAATTGGGTGGTGTACTGTGTTGAATAGTGTCCTCCAAAAATTTGTGTCCAACTGGAACCTCAGAATGTGACTTAATTGGAAATAGGTATCTTTGCAGATATAATTAGTTAAGATGTCATCATACTGGATAAGGAGAGCCTTAATCCAATTATTGGTGTCCATATGAGAAGAGAAAACACAGACAGAGACTAGGAAACAGGAGAATACCACATAAAAACAGGCAGACATTGGAGTGATGTATCTACAAGCCAAGGCATACCAAGGACTTCTGGCAACCACCAGAAGCTAGGAAACAGTCATGGAGCAGACTGTCCCTCAGAGACCATGGGCTGAAGTAAGATGCGGGATGAGACCACTGGACTAGAGAGGTTCTGGGAACTGAGAGGCCAAGATATGGAAGGATTATTAATCCGGATACTAAAGTCTCCAAAAAGTAAAACAGCAGTGGTGAAGAGAGTAGTGGTGAGCCATTATCTTTAAAAATTGAGAGGAGTGTTCTGGTAGTATGGGAAAGATGACTGAAACAAGGAGAGGTGTGAATGAGTGCACATTCAAAAATTCTAGTGGAGGAGGCTAAAATAGCCAATCAGTTGCAAGGAAGTCCTGGAAGACACCTGTGTACCTCTAGGTCCTTTGGTACAAAGCAGTATAGACAACAAAAACTGCTCCCCCCTGAAAGGGCTATAGGAGAAGCAGTGTCCTCAGTGGGGAGGCAGGTTTCTGACACAGAGAGAAGGTGAAGGGAACTTGCATAGGTGAGGTTGAGCATAAAGATTATATCAAGTCAGGATTCTCCAGAGAAGCTGAACCAATAAGATATGTGAAGATATAACTAAGAGGAGATGTACTATAGGAATTGGCTCAGGCAGTTATGGAGGCCAAAAAGTTCCATGATCTGCTGTCTGCAAGAGGGAGAACCAGGAAAGTTGGAGGTGTGATTCAGTTCCAACCCAAACGCCTAAATATTGGAGGCCAACAGTGTAAGCCCCAGTCTGCATCTGAAAGCTTGAGAACTCTGGACATGTAGAGATTGAGACCTCTTCCTGACCTTCACTAAAATCAAATTCACAGGGACAGTAGAGGACAAAGAAGCTCATTTTATGAGGGCTAAAAAAGCTGGAGTTGGTTGTATGGCACACTAAAAGTGTGAAAATAGAAACCTCTGGGTTGGGATTTTGTGGCTTAGGAGTATAAAAGGGTTGAAGGATCGCAAGATGTGAAAGAGAGAGACCATACAAGTGCCTTGTTTTGGCAATGCGCAGCTTAGCAGGTCAGTGACATGCATGAAAGAAAACCTGATGATAGGGTGCTTATAATGTTAGAGAAGGTGAGAAAGCCGAGAGGGAGACATACAAGGCAATTGT
Organism: Hipposideros armiger; assembly: GCF_001890085.2. Taxonomy (NCBI): domain Eukaryota; kingdom Metazoa; phylum Chordata; class Mammalia; order Chiroptera; family Hipposideridae; genus Hipposideros; species Hipposideros armiger. The sequence continues at coordinate 179,851 of NW_017731789.1, forward strand.
AATCATTCGTTAGGGCCTGATGTGAATTAGGCAGAGACAAGAGACAAAAGAGAGGGAACGGTGCAAGGGACATTTTAGAATTAGAATGAACAGGACAAGGGGCCAGATTAAATATGCAGAGGAAAAGAGAATAGGACAGTGAAAAAGTATTATGACAGGTTCTCTGTGAGGCTGAGTCTCATGAGAAACAGAACACAGAGCTAGGTTTACATGGGAGGATGGTAGTCATTTGGTTGTGAATGTTGAAGGGCTCTTGTGACAGCAGAGGTAAGCTATCCAACAGACACTTGCAATTTGTGGTTTGGAATAGGTTTATACATGGAGATGTGGGAGTCAACTTTTTAAAGAGTGAAAAGAAACAGAAGAGCCTGGCTAAGGGACCAAGAAGGAAGGGGCGGGGAGCGGTTTCCTGAATGTCCTATGAAGTCCCTACAACTCATAGATTTTATAATGTCAGATGCAAGGGTAACTGGGAAAGCATATTATATGAAAATTGAGAAGGCTTACTTATGATAAAAATATTTGTAACACCATTTAAATAAAAACTTGTAGACACATGAGCTCATTCGGTTCACACTAGTTAGAAAATATTTTCATTTCTTTCATAGCTGAGGGAACTAAGAGAATTGAAGAGAGAAAAGTCCCACAGTTCATGAATGGAAAGTAGAATTCAAACTCAAGCCATCTATCAAATCCTGGATTCTTTTTACTAGGCCATGAAATACTGTAGAGAATCCAGAAAAAAGTAAAAGCCAAAGTTCTTATAATGGCCTGTCATGTCCTAGTGATTTTTTTTTTCAATCACCCTTTACCTCTCTGAACTTACCTCCTACTATTCACCCCTCAAACACTCCCATGCAGCTCATGGTCCTCCTTGCTGTTCCTTGAACATGCCAGACGTTATTCCGCCTGAGGGACTTTGCACTCGTCATTCCTTCCTCCTCGAATGTTCTTCCCCAGAATTCTCTCACCTCCTTCAAGCCTTTCCTCTACTGTCACCTTCTAACTGAGTTCTACCACCACCCTCCTATTTCATGCTACAGTACACTTTTCTTTGTCACCTTTTAACATACCTTATAACAAACCAATGTATAAAGAACCTTGTTTGCTGTGTGTTTACTCTGCTACAAAGTAAGTTCCAGGCAGATGGCAGGGATTTGTACCAGTTTGCACACGATTGTATTCCAAGCATGTTGAACAATGTCTGGCACACAACCAGAGCTCAGTAAAAATTAGTTGAACCTGTGATCTTGGAGCAAGCTCGCTGTGTCATGTGTTTGAAGCAGAAGATAGGCTGCAGTGGGTTTCGTCATAAATGCTGGTGAGAGATGGGCAGGAGGGGTGGGGAAGCTAGGCCGCCCTCCTGAGAAATTTGGGGGTAAAAAGAAATGAGGCAGAAGCAGAGTTAAGAAGTTTGATCCTTCCCTGTACATGAGGAAGACCTGAGTATGCATGTAAGTTTAAGGAACCTGTGTAGGAGAACAGGCTACGGATGCAAGTCAGAAGGATGAGTATGGAGGGAATAAAACTACAGAACCATCTATGTGGTAAAAGAAACTATCCAGACCACCCCCATCACTCAAGAGCACTTCTTAAAGCCGTGAAAATCTGAAGCAAAGGCAGATGATATCAGAGTGTCTGCTTCTGACAACTTGAGCTCTATGCTGAGAACATTACAGATATGAAAGCATTCGGCCAGAGGCTGTGCTGTTGCCTTCAAGCACCATGCAACATCTGAGATGTAAAAATAGGAGTTGAGAAATCCAACAGAGAAATCAGAATGATACATCTCATCATTTAGACAGATCTTCTGAAAATTAGACTAGAGAAATGTGACTTACCCCAGTAGCCAATATACACTCGTACAAACGAAGATGCCCCACACAGGTAGCTGGGCACATTCCTGTGTGGTGTGTGGGGTTGCAGTAGGCTCTTAGAAGTGCAATATATATTTCACTAATAGGCTTTCAGACTTTCTCTCTCAAAATGCAGACTTCTGTTCACTTCTTTAGGGTGATCACATAGACATTTGCTGATTCAGGGATAATGGCCTTCAATTACAGTTAAAGGTCATATGTGATCGATCCCTTCTTCCCTGGGCATGTAATAGCCACAGCCCCACTCTTGGGCCCTAGAAAAAGTGTGTCACCCATTAAGGAGGATTTGATGGCAGCAAATCTGTGGACAGTTTCTTATGATGCATGATGACACCACAGAAAAAGCAGTTCCCTTGATCTCTGGAATCATTTGTCTGATTGTGCCCATTATGAATGGACAGCCTTTACACTATATGCATAGTTCGTGCAACTCTCTCCTTTGGCTCCTGTGTTCCAACTTCTTTTGGGCAGATGGGACTTTTGAAAATTGTGACCTTGATTTTAAAAAATCAAATTGAATGTTTTGAGGTCAACCATAAAAATAAAGTAATTACAAACCTTTATTGAACACAATGCTTTTCAGGCCCTGTGTTCATTGCTTTTCCTGGGTCATCTAATTTCATGCTCAAACAGCCCTGTGAAATATGTATCACTGTCATCTTCCTTTTATAGATTAAAAAACTGAGGCTTAGGCACATTAAGTAATTTGCTCAAGACACAATTATTTGGCTATAGAACCAGCATTTAAACCAGCAGTCTGGCTTTAGAGCTCACACTCTCCACCAGGGCACTGTAACTTCCTGTGAAGTTTAGAAGTCTTATCTCTTTGGCATGGGAATAGAAAGATTTACTCTCCCTTTAGGCTCTACCATAGAAGAGTTAGTTTTCACTTTTTATTTTTAGCTGGGCCATCCTGCCACCTACTGGCAGCTCAGCAGTAGCTCAGCTCAGGCTCATGTTGAATCAAAGCAGCAACCCTGCGACTCAGAGCTTCGCACTCGAGTGAGCTCTTAACCAACTGAGCCACTCGGCTGGCCCTGTTTTCACACTTGAATTACTAGTGAGAGTCTTTCCATGTAAGTCTCCAAACAGCTGATTTGAAATGTTCTTTGTGTGGATGTTTCTAATTTTGCATCACTTTTTTATTCAGTAGCAGATTATATAAAGGCTTTGTTATTTAGGTTTAAGCTTCTGGAGTGATCTTATACAGCAGGATATTAACACTTGTGATATAAGTAAGAATAACAGTTGGCTGTGAATAATCATTTTGTTTCCTGACATGAGAGCAATTTTGAGTTTTTGGTAGGGTATAAATATATATACGAGCATATATAGATATATGCTCACACCAGGTGAATTAACAATCAAATGGTTGAAAGCTATAACAGGTCAAATCAGTAATTTATCTGAAACTATGAATTGGCTGAAAAGAGCAGCGTTTCCCATCAACAGTGTGAATGCAGTAACATTAGTGTTGCTACAAAGTAGATAAACAACTTTATGCACCCTCCATGTATCAGGAAGGGGGAATTGAGGGGTAATTCTGATTCCTCGGCAAACTGTGTGATGATTTTGCAGAAATTTATAGCACCTTGTTTTTAGAATTTGTTTTTGATAACAAATTCATTTCAGTAGATTATACTTTACTTGGTAGGCAGTATTTTAGCTAATTTTTAAATTTTACCTCTAGCTCTAAGTGAATTATTCAAAAGTGGGCCCCAAATGACTGTTTTCTAATATTAGTTGATGTGTTGTAATACCTGTGCACTCGATGGTGGTTTTTATATTTTACTGCATTTTAAGCACTTTTACTTTAACCCTTACTTTTTAATCTTTTTCTTTATTTAGTACTTTTTAAACAAGTGATGTCCTTCATGGCCTGCCTATGTTTTCATTATTTTTCAATTGATTTTTTTCTTTTATATCTTATAAGCATCCTCTTTACCAAGAAAATATAAAATATATATGTATAGAGGTATGACTTGATATTTCTGCAAAGTGTATTAATGTAAATATCCGAAACATTTTTTTTTTGCTAATAATTTGGAGCATTATTGCACCATTGACCATCTTTGCAGAAATACATAATAGTTATCCCTTGGTTTAACTATTTTTTGTTTGCAAAGGGAGAATGGGCATAATCAGCTACAATTCTTCAAAATCAATGACTGGAGGTCATTTTTAATGGGTTCTTCCTTCCTATCAATTTTTAAAGCTAACCTTTTTTTTATCCTTAGATTTCTGAAACTGTTTCTATCGCCATCAGTGAGACACAGTGACCATGATTCAAAGTAGCTGTGGACCCAAGAGGAAAGCTGTACTTTGGTGGCATAATGGAGATGACAAGGAGGAAGCTGGGGATGATACAAGGATAATGATACTATTTATTGTGAGTTACTATGTGCTAACAGCTTTACTTAACTCATTTATCACTGCCATCACACAATGGTGTTTGCCAATTCTGTCTCATTTTACAGACGAGGACACTGTAATCTAGTCAGCTCGCCCAAGATCATTCAGGTGGAGCTGCAGGTGGAGTTCAAGCCTGAGGTGGTGTAGCTGTGTGCTTTAAACCATGGCACAATAGGGTCTCCCAGTTACATGGTGAAGGGGCCTCCAATGTAATGTCTGATTCCCCTCCACACTCCTGAGTCATGGGTGATGTGTTCACACAAATCCTCAGGTAATCAGGGTTCAAAGCGGGTGGGCAGCTTTTCTTTAAAAACCACTCTAGGATTATCCATTTTAAAAGCCCCCCTTTTCTTTTTCATATGTACTAGCATTATTGCCATTGCCTCTCTCTGCCTCTTTATAGTTCTGTGGAATGAACTTAAGCAAAAAGCCACTATCCGTAACCTCCTATTTATTTTTTAAATATTGTTTTTAAAAAATATTATGATACACCCTGATGTGAGAATAGGAGACATTGTCACTTTATTTGAGCCCCTTTAGAAAAAGTCCAATAGCAAATGGATTTGATGTTATTTCACTTTGTAAGACAAAAGAACACATTTCTATTACTCAGTGATGAATCTAATGATAAAATCTAGATAGAGCCAGATCTGTATTTTTGTTAACATTTTTATTACTACATGCTCCCAATACAACAAACAGCATCAGTAGTGTACACTTTGATAAAAAGGGACTTTTTAGCTTAGTAGAAAAGGAAGCTTGAAGATCAGAAATATAACAAATATATACATCTTTTATGGGAGGTGTATGTGTCTGACCATCTTTCTCTGTATTCCTCTGTGGACCAGATGTATACACATGCAAGCAAACTAGAGAGAAATCATTCTGGTGAAATTTGGGGTGCAGGGCGGAGGAGGAAATGACTTCTACTCGAGGCTCAGGGATTGTTTTATGATGTGGAATTCACCTAATTCATTTGACTTTCAAAAGTCTTGCACAAAGTAGCAGCGATTCCTTAAGAGGTATAGAGTCAATAGGTGAAGCTGTTTACCATGATTAAAATGCAAAAGTCCATGCACATTCTGTGCTTTGAAAGGTTAACAAATCTACATTTTAGTTTGTATAATACATTTTTAAACAGTTCAGGAACTGACCTCAAAAACATGCTGACAACGCTTTTTCTTTGAAGTATAATTCATAAAGAATGTATCTCTTGCACATATTTAAAAAAATGTTTCTAATTCACTATTTCATAAAAAGCTAGCTGAGTCCATACCATTTTATATTTCACTGAAGGGGAACAAGTCACCAACTTTGTATCAACCACTTTTAAAATGTAAATGGTTTGCATCACATCAAATTGGTTCAAATTTTAGCACTTTGATTTGGCTGTTGTAGTTTGCTTAAATTTCTCCTCTAGGCACAGAACAAAGCATGCATCTCTAATTATGTCTCTCTAGTTTACCAAAATATGTCATTGATATTAGCGTAAATATTTAGTACATAAAAATACTATCAAGAAAAAAATCAACTTTTAATAAATATCTTCAGTTCTGAATTCTATATACAAGTACTTTACATCTACTCCCTGGAGAGAGCATTTCTGGCTTCACTGTGAGTAAGGTGACCACTGACATAAATTACTAGTACATTATTGCAGTCAGATGCATTGTGGTTGTGAACATTTGGATATGAACCATGCAGAAAATAAATATCGCAACCATTGACAAGTGCTTTCTTGAACCTGCTTCCAAAGCTCTGTTATACTTGAGTGTCAATTCTAGTTCAGTGATGTTTTTCTCAGCTACCAACATACAAATTATCTAAAGACATTTTCCTTTGTTATTATTACAGTACATTGAGTATAATTTTTTTTGAACAGGTCAACAATGGGAAAATAAACACCATAAGAAGAGAGGACGCTTGAGTGGTGCCTACTGAGGTCCTCTACTGAGGTCCTGGTAAGAGGGTTTCAGTTTTTTCTTGCACAGGCTCCTTTACTTGTCTCTGTTCCCTGTGACCACAAGCAGAGTAAGACACAAATCCTATTCCTTTTTGTGAAAGGATGGAAGGTAATAGGTAAGCTGAAATCTGTGTTTACAGCTTATTTTTTTCTTTTTCTATAATTTACGTATTGCATTGTTGATTAACCCATGTAACAAAACCCTTTGTATTGTCAGTAGCTGCAATTCTAATTTCTTCTTTGTAATATTATGCTTTGAAAATCAACCAATTAAATGTCAAATAAGGCAATACTCAATGACAGGCACCTAGAACACCCAGAAATGTAATATAGTAAACAATTGTTTGAGAACACATCTCTTAAAATAATACTGATTTCTGCAATATACAGTATTTACACAACAGCTGCAAATTTGCTCATACAATATTTCTAATATAGATAAATAGGAATATAAGTCTACGAATTCTTTGCTCCATTTCTGAAATATTTTGTTAAGGTGTAAACAGTTGGCATCTCTTTTTATTTTTACTATAACTTTTTTAAAACAAAAAATCAGCTGATATGCACAATTGGTTCCAGTCCCTTTTCTATTTAGAGAGTGACCAATACACTTAGCAACTTACTTTCCTTCTATTCATAATCTTTGGTGCTTTCTTCCAATGAGTTCTGATAAATGAGTCAATACAGAACAACAACAACAAAAAGGATGAAAGCAACTAGAAAAGTGAACCAGCACTTTTTGTTCTTCCACTTACAGGTAAAATGAGTTGACAATCTATGGAGGTTCCCACTTTAAACAAGCTGTATGCACCACGGGAAGAGGGAGCTTGTCCAGGTCTTCCTCTGATTTCTAGCCTTTTAAGTTCACTTTCTCATCTTTCCAAAGTAGATGATCTTATCGGACGTCTCTTGTCAATAACCTTTTCATCTTTCTTTGAGGTTCTTGCCAGAGAAGAAGCACCTAATGAATCACCGACTGCAAGGAAGGGGGCCGCAGCCATTTGTGAAGATGAATTGAGGTGGCCACTCTTGGTGGCAGGGGAGACCAGTCTCACAGTCTTATTTCCTGCTTGCTGAGATCTCCTCTGGGGTAAGTTAGCACCATCAGGTTTACTGTTTGGCCTGAAAGCAGCATACACATTTGGACCTCCCACTGAAGAGATCCTACTCAAAGATTTCTTCTTTTCAGCAGGAGTCTCTGAATAGTAAGGAACCAAAGATGTAGGCATCACTAGAGATCCAGGGAGGTCACTAGGGTTAAAGATAGCATCATCATGAGTTTCAGCAGCTTCTGGAAGGTATGGTGGTGGCAGGGTGCTACTGCGCTTACTACATGACTCACAACATAACTTGTTATAACCTGGTATAGAGCAGTATCGTGCCAGTACCTCCATTTGACAGAATATGGATTTATCTCCCAAACATGGCTCATCTGTGAAAATTAAAAACAAAAACATCTAAACAAAATATAAGGAGGAAAGACATTACAATTGTTTATGAATATAAAAAGATTTAAGTAAAATTTGACATTGATGGGAGTTTTCCACATGAGTCTTTGCTTTAAAAATATCAGCATTAGGATGAATTCAGTGAAAGAAGTAATTCTTTATGTGCAAAGCACTTGGGTTGACCACCATTTTACTATCTCCATCAGGAGACTTCAGATCAAAGGTATATTTTTCTTACTACTAGGGACATATATCTGATTTTTAAATGAAAACGTAGGATTAATTTTACCACAAATATTTTTAGGATGTAAAGGAACATATTTTTTTAATGGTATTTCTGTATTTCTAATAGAGTAGCCTCTATATTAAATTTAAAATCAAATTAACTCTTTAAAATGTATTACCAAAAGAAAAAATGAAGATAAGATCTTGATTAGAATAATATTCTCTAGAGTGAATGCAATAGTTTCATGTTTACTCATAAGAAACTTGGCACACTTTTCCCAAATTTGCACTTTGAAATAACAAATAACCTGAGAATATTCAATAGTAAACATGAAACTATTGGTTCTTAACCTTCATTGAGTTGATATCACTTTATTTTTAAAGAGTACTAAAAGTAGCACTCATAAACTTTTGATACATGTGTACATACTATTTTTATTATTTTGAAATTTTATTGAATGTAGGTTATAAGAATTAGCTTTCAAAAAATTCAGATATTACATATTTTCAATCATTCCAAGGTATAGCCTATGTGGATCCCACACACATAGTGTGACAAAGAAATATTGAACCCCTATCCAATTAATAAATGCAAAGAATCATAAATTGTGGCATTTATATACTGTAATCACTTTAAATTACAATGTATTATTGGGTAATACTAAATTGCTAGGTAAGGACCTTCCATATAACTTGCCAAAGAAATTGAAGAATCTCTTTTCTAAAGTGTGAAAAAAAAAGATCAGTTGGCAAGGCCAATAGAGGGTTAAAAATTATTACCTATTAATTATTACCTCTTATTATGAGAGTTATAATACCATGCCTCTTCCCAAATTGTGGAATGACTTGTATTTACCTGATGTCAGTTTACAGATCTATTATATATTTGGATGTGTTTGAGTATTTCATATTAGTTAAGGTGATCATCTAATTATGCTATGAATACCTGAGAATCACATTAATGTGTCTCACCTTAAATATCAATTCCTCATCATATCCAATGAGTTTTTCTATCCCTTAATTCCTGTGTATCTTAAGGAAATTAATGTCTTCTTCCCTCTGTGTTTAAGGCTGTTGGCCCTCAGGTGGAGGACCTTACTGAACCTATACTTCCTTTTTCCTCTAATCCTGCACCATCACCCTTGTTGTGACCCAGCTCAAAGCGCTGTTTGTTCTCTGAATTAAAGGAGGCCACATGAGCATCTTCTGTGTCTAAGTGTGAGCAGCTCAGCATTGCTGGGACCAGTTCACAGCCTCAGTCTAATTATGGCCCAAATATGCTTCTGTATGAAGGAAGACAAGGGATGAGAAGAAACAAGTAACAGCAAAAGAATCCATTTGGTTTGTGGTAATTTGCCTCGGGATAGCTGGGGAGGAGTTAATAGCAACAGTAAATAATACAGTCAAAATGGGGCCTCAGAAAGGATTCATGATTCATATGACAAAAACCATTAAAATTAAGAAAGCTTTTTTAGCCTTCTTACTCCAAGCCCAGGTTATTATAAGAAGTTCAGGAAAAGGGCTTTTACACATGGTTTCAAAGGCCATATGATTCTAATTGCAGTTAGAGACTGCTGGAAGTGCTATTTACTTCACTGATGTATGGTAGAAATATGTGGCCTTTTAGAACTAGAATTGGCTTTGGGCCTACATTTCAGAGCAAGAGAGCATCTAAGAGAATGGGGAATCACCAACATGGTCATGTACTCTCATTAGCACCTCTGTTTTGCAATAAAAATATTTTCTTTTTGCTAAAGAAAGAGAATCGAGCCAATTCTTGCTGACAAGGAGGCATATTTGCAGAAACATACAGCCCTATCAGCTATTTAGAGCAATAAAGCTTATGCACAAAGTGTTTAGCCTCCTGGCAGTAATGTCTGTCTACATAAGAATAAAATATTAGGGCAACTAAACTTTATACTTCTGAATAAAGTTTGTTTTTTGGCTTTGACTTGAGTTTTTAACTTTCAAGTATAGTTTCCAGAGAAAAATGGTTAAATATCTGTCCTTTGTCTCCCCCTCATGGTCATACTCATTCATGCCACCACACATTTCAAGTGAAAACTTACAGTGAAATAATTTATAAGGTTTAAAAGAGTTGAACGCTGAAATTTCCTCAAAAAAATAATAAAGACATTTGATAAAATATCACCTTGCCAATATTCTTGAAAAAGAGAAAATAAAATTTAGTGGATGTCAATATTCAGTTGATGGGTTACTTACAGTGTTGTAAGTCAACAAAAATGGCAACTTCTTTAGTCCCAAGTGTGGCGGAGCAGTGTGCACAGTTATCAGAGGGCACAGATTTAGGACAATTGCATGTAAGAGGAAGCTTGTGGTGGGGGGAGATGGGGATGGTAAGGAGAGGACAGAAGGGAGACAATGTAGGAGACTGGGAAGATAGAGAGACAGACACATGTGGGAGGGAAACAGAATTGGGGAGAGGGAAGAGGAAAAAGAAGACAAAAAGAAAAGGCAGCAGCAACAGAAGGAAGCAGCAGCAGGTGTGTAGTGCAAGGTCAGACTGACACAGAAAGTGAGCAACAGAGGAGAGAGCAAAATGGCAATACAACATGAGGTAGAGAGGACATAGACAGATGTAAATAGAGCAAGCACAGAAAAGGAAGAAGGAGACAGCGACAGGAACTGAAACCATCCAATACATATTTTGGTTTACAGTAGCAAATTGATTTCTATTTTTAAATAAAATCACTGTTTTTGCAGTACAGCAAGAGTGTAGATGAGGCAAATCTTTGCATATGTGCAAGGTGTCTATTGTGAAATCACCCTGGGGAAGTACACACATGTGGATGGACAGCTGTTGGAAATGGCATTCTGAATTTTAGCATTTATCATCCACGTGTCTAAATTGAATTAATTTTAGCAAAATGTTTCAAAACCTTCAGTAATATTATGTTTTTATAATGATGAGAGGTTATTATGTTTTTATAATGATGAGAGGTTATAAAAAAATCACAGAGAGAAAATATGTAGCTTTTCTAGAGACACAAATTGACAGAAGCTACACATACATGACACAGCCCTCACCCCAGCACTGCTGCTTAATAGGAACTGTGGGAGAGGCTGCTGTGGTTAGGATAATTCACTGGATTGGGACATGGCTTCAAACACCATTCTTAAGAATTGTAGAGGCTAATTTTTTAAAGCTGTTTACCTTTGACTATTTTTCGATAAGCAAATAGAAATTCCAGGACTTGTCCTAAAAGGAAATTCTGCTTTTTGAGGCTTAACAACTATTTTCAGAGCAGTGAAACCAATTAGCGTCACACCTACCATTACAGGGAGGCAGCTGACAAGCTCTGACCGACTCGGGCTTTTCCCCTTCGCAGTGGTCTCCGGACCTGCAGAGCACCTGCCTCACCTCCGTCCCTTCACCGCAGGTTACAGAACACTACAGAAACAAAGGCTGCCATTACAGACAAGTTTTTTGCAGCAAGGTTGCTCTCTTCTTCTTCTTCCCTTGCACACACACGCACAGCTTTGGAGTCCTTTCTCTATGGTTGCGGTGTGTAACACAGTGGTTTGGAGACAGATAATCCTAGGTGTATACTCTGGCTCTATCCCTTACCAGCCTAGGCACATGGCTTTTCCCCTGAAAGCTGGGATAATAATACTTGCCTCACAGAATTGTTGTAGAACTAAATGAAGGCAAAGGAGATGACGTGTGTAAAAATTATGCCTGGCACATAGTAAGCATTTGATATGAAAGAAGCCATTA
>NW_017731789.1:192880-218319 GCF_001890085.2 Hipposideros armiger
TGTATACCTGAAAGTAATATAAAGTTATATCAATTATAACTCAATTAAAAAAATAGTTATCGTAGTACAAACAGGGCTGGGTCCCGCATTCAGTGTAAGAGGTTTGGATTTCATCCCATAGAAATGGTGAGGTCAACAAAAACATTAAAAAGAGGATCAGTCCACCTTTAGACTCTGCTATGTCACAAAACACCCAAACATTGGTTGCCCCTACCAACAAATGTTAAATGCAAACACTTCTATAAATATTAATTTTTCTTAACATCTCCAGGTGCTTAGTGGTTACAATGTATATGAGTTTCTCAATTCACACAAAAGCTACCTGGTATTTAAGCCAAATTAAAATATGCTTCCTATGCTTACACACACACACATGCACACAGAATTCACACACCCACCTCATTCCAGGGTCCTGCTTTCCACTGGGCCGGGCAGGGCACTCTGTTACAAGGTCGGCGGCTCTCAGGACGGTCACCCACGCAGTACTTGCTGTGCACAGAGCGGTTGGAGCCATCGTGCAGTGGCTGAAGGCAGCGTACAGTGCGAAGCTGGTAGCCAGAACTCCCACAGGTTTTGGTGCAGTGCTCCCACTCTTCTGCTACCCAGCTGTGGGTGTGAGGATTAAGATTGAACAGTCATTGGGATGTAGAACATGCACCTTCCTGTGCTGCAAGCCCAGTCCTTTCTGCCCTCTGAGTGATGTGCAGCCCAGTGGGACATATTGCTACTCAGGAAGCACTTTCAGAAAGATGGATACAGCAAACAATTAACGAGTTTTAGAAATTTCCAACAACAATAGGCCTGGCACTTCTATTTTTAACAGCTTAGTATCTTTCTGCTTCCCACTGACTGGAAAACCTGCTCCTTTCCCAAAGGATGACTCATCTTAAGGTTGTCCAGTTAAGTTCAGGCATGCTGGTAGTTTCTAAAAATAAACCAACTCATGCTCAGCCATATTGACTAGTGGTGTTAAACATCTGAAAGGCACTCAAAAAAGGAATCCATTTGACGCATGCTAAGACAAACTGATTTGGATGCTGTTGCTTTTCCATGAAATCAGGAGTTTACTCATGTTTTAATATTTTGAGATGACTATTTCATTTCCACAGTTGTTGCCATGAAGGCTACATGACATATCTATCCTGTTTGGAAAATTCAGTTCTTCATATTAAAATTAATGGGTCTGATAGAAAGGTAAATGTAGTATGTATCAGGGCTGGAATGCACCTGATAGCAATATTTCCAAAAAGGTATTTTCAAAAAGATTTCCCATGGGACATTTCCAAATCCTAGTGTCAATGTCAATGCCCCCAGCTCTCTCCACATCAGCTGTGGATACAATATTATGGACAGTTCTTCATTACAAATGGTCACCAGGTCCCAAAGGGCTGTCTCCATTGATGCCATCTGCTTAATCTGTCAGAATGTGATCAAGGCATACTATTTATCCTTCCTAAAGTTACTTTTCTTCTTCGATTTTTTTCTTTCTGTATATATGGGGTGCCAAAACACAACCATGCTTAAACCTTAGCAGTTTTTAGTATTCACAGTGTAAGATTACTCTAGCTTGTGAAACAGGCAGTAGGATGTATTGTGGCAACTAAGAAATTGTATTCAGTTTTGAAGGCCTTAATAGTGACTCTCATTTGAAGACAGATATTATGTGAGAAGTATACATTTCACAGTCACAGACACTTCTTGTTACCTTATTCCCTCATGAAATTCCTAGAATGACAACAAAGGACAAAAAGGGCATAAACCCACAAAGGCAGGAAAAAAAAAACAAAACACTGAGAAGAAGCCACCAGAAGATAATTTTGGAACCCAGAAAGCAGTTGGACATATGGCTACTCATCCAGCAGACCTAAGAAAGATACAGTTTAAGTCAGCAGCAGGAGCTGAGAAACAAACTGACTTGATACAGAACTTCAGAAATTGTGGCCACAGGGATTATGGCCGCAGGCGCAAGTGTGAGTGATAGCAGGCCAGAAAACAGGGGGACTGATAAAAAGTCGGCTTTAACCCCACTGGGTGATTGTCCCTCCTCTAACCCAGAAGAAGACTTGAGGTTTATCCTCTGTAGAAAGTGAACCAGGCTTTTAAGTTGTGGACAGGAGACATAGTCAAGAGACAACAGAGAAAGAGACAATAGTGAAAACAAGGGGATAATACTAGTTGCCTACACTTATACAACTTCCAGAACCCCTATTAAATAAGCTTATACTCCCTCAGCAGGAGATTGATTCTAGTTTATGGAAGCTTATCATTGCATTAGAAAAGCCTTAAATATACCGATAATTCAGGGCCTTTCAATGAAATAGCCCAGCCAGCTTACCCTACAGTGAAGCCCGCCAGCAAACAAATCTTCACCACAAAGCCAGCTTCCAGTCAGCCTGTTTAACACTGCATTCTTGTGTCTACATGGACAGCCAATAATCATCAGACACAGAAAGCCTCTAACACAAAAGAAGGTGGGGAAAAAGAAGACAAGGACTCAAAAAATATAATGCATGAGAGAGAAAATAACCTTTAATATCCTAAAAGAGATGAAAGAATATATTACATCTGTGAAATCAGAATCAAATGCCTTGAAAAAGGAAAATTTGAGGAACAAAACAGAGTTCTTAGCTATTAAAGCTCTTGAATATTAACAACATAATAGCAAAAATGAGAAATGAAGCAAGTAGCACAATGAACAATAGGAGAAAATAAAATTAGGTCTGTCTAGAAAGCCTAACTACAACTATCCCAGAAAGAAAGAATACTGAAAAAGAAAAAAGAAAAAAAAAGAAAGAAAAAAAAAGGAGACATTTTTCAAAGAAAAAAAAATGTAAGAAAATCTCCCAGAGATGAAAATATTGGTTTCATGTTTTAAAAAGTCTGCAAGTACACAGCATGATGGATGAGAGAAGACGAACGCCAAGGAAATTTCATCGCTGTGAAACTCAGAACACTGGAAATAAAAACAAGATCCTATAAACTTTGGATGACAATGAAAACTCGGTCACTTTGAAGGAAGTGGGAATCAGAATGGCAAATAACTTTTCAACAGCAACTCGGGAGTCTAAAAAAACAATGGAACAATGTTTTCAAAATTCTGAGGGAAAATATAGTTTGGAATTGTATGCGTGTGTATCCAAATGACCAAGAGTAAGAGTAGAAGAAAGACTTCTTATATACCACTATACTTTAACTTCTTATATATTTTTCTTAAGTATAGAAGATTTTAATTCTTATATAAAACTTTTTACTCTCTATCTACTTTTATTTTTCCATGAAGCTACTGGAAGATATGATCCACCAGAACAAATGAATACACCAAAAAGTAAGACAAGGAATGAGAGAAACAGGAGATTCAATGCCAGAGAGAGGCAGTAGGACTTGCTGGGAGGATGATATTAATAAAAAGAAACACCAGGATGAAAGCTGTGTAGAAGGCCAGGGCAGAGCTGGAACACAGAACTCTCTGAGAGATGTCTCTAAGATGAAAGTGACAGGACACTTGAGTGTTTAGTATTTAGAGGAGATTGATACTCATGGAAGAGAGTTTTGGGACAAATTAGGGAAAAGTAGTAAAAAATATATAAAAATCAAAACATTCATTAACTCTAGAAAAAATAAAGTTTTATAAGAAACATAAGAGACTGCTAAGTGACTCAACTATTAAGAGAGATGTATGTTGTCGAAACAATATAAACTCTGAATATTAATATCAATAAAAGATAGGTTATACCAATATTGGGAGTACCGGGAATGGGAGAAGTGTGGGCTGTCAGTGTGCATTTGGGGAAGGATTGTAAAAGAGGGCTAAATCCTTCACTTTCCACAGTGGAAATCCAATATACATAAATGTCTATAACCTCCCCTACCTTTCTCCTCCCCTCCAAACCTCAAGGAGTAGAAGCAAAGACATTTTACTTACAGAGATGAAAACAAGTAGTGCCAAATATCAAAAGAAGCATAATAACTGAAAGCGGTTGTTTGTGAGAAGCAGGGATATGGTAAAAGACAGGGGGCCATAGTTTTATATAACTCCTGTGTAATGGTCTGAGTGTTTAAACCAAGTGCGTGTATTAGCTTTGACTACAAAGAAAATTAGAACTGAAAAGAGCTGAAGACATTTAAATCCCTATTATTTTGTCCTCAGGATATGACAGTTAAAATAAATACTTACAGTGGATGTGTACACTCTTGAATATTGCACATTCTTCGAATAGGTTTCGGCTTTTTGTTGACTTCACAGAAGCTGCGATGAACCATTTTATTATCACTTTTCCTACGGCATCCGTATTTAGTGTACTGGAAACCTGGAAAAGGAAATACATTTCTTTGGGTTTAATCAATTATGCATTCTGTTATATATTTGATCATTCATTCATTCATTCATTCATTCATTCATTCATTCATTCAACAAATATTTACTGAGTGCATACAATAAGCCA
This sequence comes from Hipposideros armiger, assembly GCF_001890085.2. NCBI lineage: Eukaryota > Metazoa > Chordata > Mammalia > Chiroptera > Hipposideridae > Hipposideros > Hipposideros armiger. Next base: position 197,323 of record NW_017731789.1, read on the forward strand.
GACACTGTTGTAGGTGCTGAAGGTACAGAAGTGAATTAAATAAAAATCATTAACTTTTCAGAGCCTACATTTGATAAATATTGCAAATTATTAAAAACAACTTCATACTTGCTAATAAACTAGATTTTGAATATACACAGTCTAGTGTGAGAGACAGATTTGAAAACGACTGTGACAATACCCAGTGATTTAGGCTATTATAGAGCTCTATAAATACTGTAGGGGGCATGAAAGGAACACAGGGGAAGGTCTCTAATTTAGCTGGAGGAGGAGCAGTGAATGCTTACAAGACCAGCATTTCCTTGAGCAGAACTGTGAAGTTCAAACAGTATTGTGTAAAGGGAATGAAACAGAATAATACTCCAAGCAAAGGAAATGACATATAGAGAACCGCAGGTCTCTTTGAATGACTGAAGTTTCATGTGTGAAGGGGTGGGAGATAGAAAAGGGTTCAATCTTCAAAGGCTTGAGTGCCAGATAAGTGTTTGGACTTTATCCTGGAGATCATAGGGAGTTACTGAAGGTCTCTCCAACTACTAACATTGACATTTGTAAATAATTTTTATTTTAAAAAATTTTAAACCTAAAAAAAGTTGTAAGGTAAGCACCATAAACATTCGTACGCTCTGCATATAGATTAACCTTGTTTACCATGTCACCATATTTGAGATATATACATATATTTATATGTAATATATTATGATACTATAATATATAATTAATATATAATATTTGTGTAAAATTTTGCTGAACCATTTGAGAGTAAGTTGCTGACATCTTGATCCTTCACTTCTAAATACTTCATCATATCATTCATAATAAGCATATTTTCTTACATAACCACACTATAATTCTTAAAATTAGTGTATTTAATGCAGATAAATACTATTTCTAATATACAGACCATATTAAAATTTGCCAATTGTCTCTATAATGTTCTTTATAGCAATGTTTTTCCAATCAAGAGTCACGCATTGCATTTAGTCATGGAATTAATCAGGAATTGTTTCTCAACCTCTTTTTATTTTCAGTGTTTTTGAGATGCACAGGATAATTGTTTTGTAAAATATACCATAATTTTGATTTAATAGTCTCCTAATGATTAGATTCAGGTTATTCATGTTTTTAATAAATTATAATGTGTTGTGTCTTCAGGGCAACACATTAGGAGACTAAAGGGTTTGAATCAGGGAAATAATATAATTCTATTCATTCATTCATTCATTCAAGAAAGATTACCCTGGAAATAAAGCGAAGAAACTCAGAGTTAGTTGACTAAAAGTCTTTTGCAATAATCTTCCCTTCCAAAACTGTGAAGGAAGCCAGGTGGGGAAGGGATAGATGTAGTAGGTATTAAAAAGGTGTATGACAAATCTTGTGACCAAGTCAATGTTAAGGGTGCAGCAGGAGGGTGCAGCTTATTAATAACAAATTAATAAGCAATTTGTAATGGATAAAGTGTCATTTCACATAATTAACTAGAAACATTTTACGTTTCCTCCCCCCAAAAAAACCACTTTAGAAATAAAACTTTGAATTCATAATTATAAAATAAATGGTTCACCCAAGTATTCCCTATTAGGAATAATTTTCTGTTTTCAATTATTCAGTATCACTATTGTGTGAGCCCTCTCCTTCTCCTGCCTGATGGGGAAAATTCTGTCTTGGCCAGCTCGGTCCTGGAGCATTTGTTTTGAAAACAAGAGGAATAGATGACAGAGAAATTGAAAAATCTGAGAGCAGCTTAATGGATTTACTCTAGAGAGGGCAGAGAGGCAGCATAATGTAGTAAGAGCATGTACTCAAAAGCCACACCTCGTGGGTCTGTGTCTTATGGTCTGGGCAAATTACTGATATTCCCTGTGCTTCGGTTTCCCCATCAATACAATGAAGATAATAGTAGTGACCTCACAGCGGCATTATGAGTATTCATGCATTAATGTATAAAGCATTTAAAACAATATCTGGCACATAGTGCAACTACTATAATAGTTCTTTCATTAACACTGGTAGAAAATAAATGCATTGGTATAGAAAGTAAAAGTAAAAAAGAAAGGCAAGCACCAGAGGACACTGAACCTGGGAGAGTTTGGGAAGAATAAAGTGATTAAGGGTACCACTGCCTGAATATGAAACAGAAAGAACACAGGGGAAAAGGGCAAGAGGGTGAGTTCCTATCCTTGGTAGATTCTGAGATTTCAGTAGAAATGCTTTGTATTTATGTTTTAGTGGTTATGTCTGGTAGTTCTCAGGTTGTGGCCTCAGTTAAGACAATCCTTAAGACAGAAGCAAGAAGATGAACTCTATATGAATTACATGACAATGTAATGAATAACCTCAGCTGTTACCTCCACCACAGGGTCGGGAACACTGAGACCAGCTCTTCAAAGCCCATTCAAAAGTGTCTAATTCTTCCTGGATGACATTGTTGTTGTTGATTGTAGGCGCAGAGTCTTCATGGATGATGTACTTATATGTCAGGCTAGAGCGCGTATCATTCTCCTGAGGTATAATCTAAGGTACACATGAAATAGATAGGTAAATCACCTGAGGGAGTTTAAAATTCAAAATTTTAATTTTGAAAAATTAAAAATTCAGGATATTGCTCCTAGTGAAACTGGAAGACTTTCAAGTAGTTTCTAAAAATATAGTGGTTTTGTTTCTATCAACTGAAGTACAAGAGTGGCCTGTTTAAGAAAAAAAAAATGCACATATATAAAACTTTGACCATTGAAAGTATAAAAATACATACACTAAGGATTAAGAGTTTGTATTATAAAAAATAGTAACCTTACAATAAGATTCACTGTAAATTTATATCTCCTGAATGCATTTAAAAATTATTCTTTAAAATAACTGTTTTCGAGTCCAGCAGGGCCCTTCCGTCTTCCTTTCCCCCTTGTCACTGAGTCCTTGATCATCTCTGTCCCACAACACCTGGCTCCCAGGAGGTGTATTGAAGGGCACCAGAATATGCCTCTTTGGCATGTGCATTATTTTGAGCTCATTATTTTTGAGAATCTGGAGACACTGGAGAAGCTCTGAAAACTGAAGTTACCAGGGAAATTTACTTTAGAAAGGGGGCCTGTACCAGGAAGGGAGCTGTTGCCAGAGATCACCTGAAAGGCTTGTCTGCATGGCCTGGCAAAGTTTGTTTACTATACACTTCCTCTTCTCACCATCCTATGAATTTTCTTTGAAGCCCCAGGTCCCTATCCCTTTCCTTAGCTCAGGATGGTGTATGTAAGCCTCAATGCCTGATAGCCTTTGAGTCTCATATCCTTGTGGGGTTCCTGAATGTTTGTACATACATAATTAAGATTGTTTTTTGCCCTCCTGTTAATCTTTTTATTGAGAGGGGGGGTGAGGGTGGTCTTACCCAAGAACCTAGAAGGATAGAGGGAAAATTATTTTTTCTGTCCTCCAATACACAGGGTATATACATGGAATTGTATAATATTCAATACCACAGTGTTGACATCCAATCTATATAGGGTTTTTTTTTCTTTAAACATTTCTTTTTGTTATTTAAAAAGTAATATTCATTCATTGTGAAGTGATTGGAAAATACGGAAAGAACATAGAATATTCCTGGTTGTGTTTCCTTCCAGGCTCTTCCTGTTTTAAAGTCCTAGGAGATTTGGTTTTAGCCCTCACCTCTGTACTGAATTTACGAACTACTCAATGTCATTGCTCGGGAGAATTAAATATTAGTCATGGGGAATTTTATTTTCCTAATTAATAATACCAGGAGTAAAGGAGATTCAAGATTCAAAAAAAAATCCTGGAGAAAATATAAAAAGCAAATGGAAGATACAAATATGGAATAGGGGAAGAGAAGAAGAACTTTCTGGTATTGGACCAGAATAATAGATAGCTGTATGAATTTATGATTTTAAAAAAAAATCTGTCTCCTAGCACTGTCCATTGAAAGGGTCCTAGAAATAATGATATCCCAGTAGCAAGAAGCACACCAGAGCCCAGGTCTTGGTTTCTGCCATTCTCCTCTGAAAGTAACAAGAGCTCCCTGGGGAGGAAGCTGATGCCAACACTAAACCTAGAACATCTGCTTGTGCCAGAATATAAGGACGAGCTCAAAAACCAACGTGGATGTGTCAAAAGGACATAGCAGCCTGCTTGAAAGGCCTGTCAGCCAAATTTGGGGGCAATTTGAGCACCAAAATTAATAAGGTCAGGAATGGACTATAACACATGCAGTAGTAATTTTTAAAATCTCTGAATCCATACTCATACTATTACCACCATTAATAACAATGAAATTAAAACTATTTTAAAGGGGAGGGTGGGCAGAAAAGCTCTTATCTACAAAAAAAATGCCAACTAATAAATGTTGAAAGAACGACAGAAATATTAACAGTAAAATGCCATTTTTTAGCCACCATAAAAATAAAAAAAATAAAAATAAACAATAAAATAACTGGTTTTTTATGATGTTAAAGATAATAAGGTTCCCTCCAGAAAATACACAGATTGTGGAAAAATACAAGAAAAACGGAAAATCATCCATAATTCTACTAAACCAGAGAAAATCAAAGTCATTTCTATTATTTTGAGATATAACCACAAGGTATTTGCATATTTGTGTGCGTGTGCGCGTGCATGTGTGCGCGCAAATACTTTTCTGGACTTGCTTATTTCACTTAATGTGTTACACACGTTTCTCAAGTCAGTAAATATTCTTTGAAAACATAATTTTAAATGCTAGTATAGTGTTTAAGCATAAAATAGTATTATTTTACCATTTACTCATAACAAATATTTGTATTGATTAGAATCTGTCTCCACTTTTGTGGTGATTTCTGATTTTCCTTAGGGGACTAAAGGGTACAAATACTTTTTATAGTTTTTATGGTTTTATAAAAAGTATAAAAAATACTTTTTATAGTAAATGGCCCTTCAGTATAGTTAGAAAAACTATTGGGTTGTTGGAAAAATCATGACGCATTTTTGCAATGAAAAACATAGAAAAAATATGTCATGACTTTTCCGACAACCCAATATTACTTTCATAATGAGATAGTATATGAAAGTGCCCCATTCAGCACTACATATTATATAATTTTCATATTTGTTAATTGAATGGGGAAAAGATTATTGTTTTAATTGCTATTTATTTGAGAAATACTAAAATTTAATTTTGCTAGGTTTATTAATCACTTGAATTTTGTCTGCTGTACATTGTATGTTCATGTCATAACCTCTTTTTTAAAATTGGCATATATATATATATTTTTCCTAAATCTATGCAATGAGGATATTAATTTGTTTTATAATAAGCATTGGAAATATATTCAGTTTTTTATTTGTTTTTTAATTTTGTTTAGAGCAAAGCATTTTTTAAATTAGTTTCTATTGACTTTCACATAACTTTTATAGGATTATATCAATCATACAAGGGGAGAGACGTGCAATTCATTAGTATTTTAAACTAAACTTTTAGAAGCAGCTTTTGTTTGAGAAATCGAGTGATCCTAAACCACTAAAATGAAGGATTTGATTATCTGGGTTCTTTTCTCTTTTTTACCCCTTAGTCTTTGTTTTAAAAATCAAGTATTGGTCCTTACTCTATCCAGATGTCTAACGTTTCCAGCCTCAGATGGCCTAGCTGCCAGGCTCCAGGGCTCCCAACAGGAGGTTCCAGTCTTTCAGAGATCATAGGGACGAGCACTGCTTGTCCACAACCTCCTGTCTTAGCTACAAATCCCCTTATTTCTTCAATCCACATTGTTCCCTATGCTTACGTTACTATCAGTGGACAAAGCCGTGAGGCAGTCTATCATGGGGGCTAAATGGCAGGACTCTGAGACCACATACCCGTGCAGCTAGAAAAGAATGCAGTGTAATTATATGAGTGAAATACACCTCCTGATCTCCAATCATTCAAACTCAACAAGACTTTGATTAATATGTATTTTTTTTTTGCTATAAAATTATCTAACTTACGAACAGAATGACAGTCCAGAAATAAACCCACATACATTTAGACAATTAATTTTTGACATCAGTGAAAAGACAATTTAATGAAAAGACAATTCAATGGGGAAAGGACATTGTTTCTCAACAAATGATGCTAGAACTGGAAATTGTGGTGGTTTTAAAAATGTGTCTGCAAATCCTTGGATACTTCCCTCTCCATAAGTGGAGGTTGAGTCCTCTTTATTTCAGTGTGGGCTGGACTTGGTGACTTGCTTTCAGCAAACAGACAACAGAAGAAGTGATGGGATGCCACTTTCAAGATTAGGTTAAAAAAGACTGGCTCCTGACTTGGTTGCACTCTTTCACTTTGTCACTCGAATCATTTATTCTAGTGGAAGCCAGCTGCCTTGTGATAAGGGCACTTAAGCAGTCTATGGAGAGGCTGACAGAGAAGATCCCAGGCCCACCAGCCAGCACAAGAAAAAGCTTAGGAGTAATCTTCTGAGGCCTTCCAACAGCCACGTGACTGAGCTGGTAAGCAGATCACCCCAGTTGATCTTTGAGATGCCTCGCCACAGATGACAGCAACCTCATGAGATACCCAACCAGAACTAGCCCATTCAACTGCTGCCAGATACCTGATCCACAGAAACTATGAGATAATAAATGTTGCTTTGTGTTTAGCCACTAAATTTGGGGTAACTTGTTATGCAGCAGTAGATAATATATACATCTGTATGTAAAATGTGAACCTAACGTATCATACAAAATTTATATAAAAATTAACCAAAAATGGTTCATAAACCTAAATGTAAAATGTAAAACTACAGAACACTTCCCCCCAAAAACGAGAAAATATTTAGACCTTGGATTACACAAAAAATCTTATATAACACCAAAATCTTGATCCATAAAAGAAAAAATTGATAAATTGGACTTTAGTAAAGTTAAAATATTTTGCTCTGTGAAAGACTAAAAGAAGGAAAAGAAACTATAGACTAGAAGAAAATATTTGGCAAATCACATATTTCACACAGGACTTACATCAAGCATCAAACATATATAAAGAACTCTTAAAACTAAACAAAAAGAAAAAAAACCAATGACCTACTTTAACAATGGGCAAAAGATTTGAACACATACTTTGCCCAAAGGAAATAATTCTCAAAGAAAGAAAGAAACCTTGGAATTGAGTGGGGAAATTTTAGATTAGTATAATCTTTTTTATAGAGTCTAATAAATATTTGTATACAGAATCCCACAATATTTTTCAAATCAAGTAGATGTCTTCAGCTTTCATCCAAGAGGGGATAATAGAGGAGCCTTCCTGATATTAAAAACAATAAAACTGGATAGAATTATATGAGGGAAATTTTTTTGGCAGAGACTAGCATAGCAAAGGACAATATTCCTGTGAGAGGAGAAATGCCAGGTCCTGGTTTCCTGACAAGGCCAGGTTCTCTGCTGTCTGGACCCTGGCACAGGGAGCAGCAGCCTCAGCCAAGACAGCAGTCTCACTGAGCTGGGAGATGGAGAACAGAGTTTGGAATTCACAGAGCAGGGTACCAAAGAAGAGGGGGCAGCAGCGTGGAGAAGTGGCCCGGGAGGCTGCGTGGGTCCTAGACTGAAGGCTAGACCGTGCATGCCCTGGCCAAGACACGATGCCATCTATCAATGAGTGTCTGCTCTGGGTCTGGGGATAGGACAGAGATACTCGAGTTTAGACAGAGCTGAGAGACAGGGGAGTTTTCATCCAGCCAGAGTCAAGAGGCCTAATTAACACCTCAGGTGTTCAGTTAAAGCACCAAAAGGGCCATATCATAAGAACAAGGACAAAGTGAAATAGATCAGCCCTAGTGAAGAAAAAACCCGGCCTCCAGGATCAGAAGGAACTGACAATAACTTAACTGTCAGTCAGAACAAAACCCAAAGCCTATAGGAAGGCAATATAAACCAAATGCCCTACAACTTATCATCTATAATGTCCAGTGTCCAATAAAAAAAGATTGTAAGAAGCTAGAAAATATGACTCATTAAAAAAAAAAAGCAGCCCATGAAGCAGGACTTAAGGAAACATGAAGGCACAGGACTTAAAGGAAAAGTTAGACATAATGAGTTAAAATATATGGAAATCTCAGCAGAGAAATAGAAATGATTTAAAAAACAGAAATTCTAGAAAAGTATTCCATCGGACAGGAAAAATTTATAGGATGGGCTCAACAGCATATTGGAGACCACATAAGATACAGCCAGTGAGTTTGAACAGAGCTCAATAAAAATTATCCAATCTGAAGAACAGAGAAAAAAAGATTATGAAAGCATGAACAAAGCCTAAGAGAATTATGGAACAATTTCAACTGGTTTAACATACATGTAAATGAATGCTAGGAGTAGAGAAGTGAGAGATGGGAGAAAAAACAAACTTGAACACAATGGAAATTTAACCCAAATTTGGTGAAAAACTTCAACTTACAGTACCAAGGTGCTTGGTGAACTCCAAGCTGGACATACAAAGAACATCACAAACTAAGCATATCGCAGTCAAACTGCTAAATAAACAAAACAAAATGATAAAAAAAATATTTAAAAGCAGCCAGAAAAAATGGACACTTTACATACAGAGCAACAAAAATGAGGCTGACTTCTCAACAGAAATGAAAGATTCTAGAAGACAGAGCTATATATATATGAATCAAAGATGGATTCTGTATAACTGGCCCCAGGATTGCTGATTTCTTCACTGAAGGCTGAGTCCCTTTAGCTCAAAAGCCTGCTAGCATCAAACACAAAATTTTATATATCTGATTGTTTTAAATGTAGCCCAAACAAGCAGGCTTTTAGCAACTTAGAGGCTACTTGCTTTGGATACTCCTGTGAAACTGCACCCGACATCTGCTAACTGTAAATATGTCTGTGGCTATAAGGAGCGCAAGCTGCTGTTGTTGCCCTTTGAGGCCCTATGACCCACAGACTCCCCGCTGTGTGGCTGAGTGACATCACCTAGCACCCAAACCCCCTCTCCAATCTCTTCTCTCCAGGAGTTCCCTTTCCTTTCTCTCTTTCTGGATGGTGGTTCTACATGCAAACCTAAGGAGTCACCAATAAAGCTTGTGTGTGCTACTGCCACGTGATGGTCACATCTACGGGGGGATGGGAGGGGTTACCAAAAAGATGTATACACATTTTAAGAGATGTTATCTATGCTCAAGCAGCAGTTCACTGTAATCAGAAGTGTCTGGATGCTGATGGTAACCACTTTGAGCACCTCCTGTAACTGCAGAAGTCAAACGTGACTTGTATTCATCTTTTGTTTTTGGTATATATTGAGTATTACAATTACTACAGTTTTTTCCTTTCTTAAAATGTGTATATATTTTTTGGGTACCCTCTGTATTTCGTTGATCAGCCCTGAAATTCCTTGAACCTCCTACAACAATGTAAAAACATCTTTAAAGTGCTAAAAGAAAAAAACAAAACAAAACACTAGTAACTAAAAAGTTTGTATCTAGTAAACATATCTTTTAAAAATGGGCTGAAATAGGGCCCGGCTGAGTAGCTTATTGGTTAAGAGTTGGCTTGGAAGCATAAGCTCTGAGCAGCAGGGCCACCAGTTCAGATCCCATATGGGCCAGTGACGCTGTGCCCTCTACAGCTAAGATGGTGAACAACAGCTCAACCTGGAGCTGGGCTGCCATGAGACACCTGCAATGGCATAGGTTGCAGTGGGGCTGCAGTGGGGCTGCAGTGGGCTGCCGTGAGCTACCGTGAGTGGCCGGCAGCCAGTGTGAGCGGCTGGCAGCTGGCATGAGCTGCTGTGAGCCGCTGTGAGCGGCCATCCAATGGCCGGCGAGTGACTGCCTCACCCAGGAAGAGCACAATGATCGCAATACCAACATGGGCCAGTGAAGCGATGTCCTCCACAACTAGACTGAAGAACAAAAGGAACAGCAACTTGTGTGTTCCCCTTCCCTGATTCCCCAATGCTGTTCCCCTCCCCCAATTCCCCAATAAAATCTTAAAAAAAAAAAAAAAGCTGAAGTAAGATATTTTTAGATAATGAAAGCTGAGAGAATTCTTTGCTAGCACACATACCCTACAAGAAATGCTAAGGGAAGTTCTTTATATTGAAGGTAAATGACACTAGATGGAAAATCAGATTTACAGGAAAAAAAAATGGTAAATATGTGGGTAAATATAAAAATCAATTTCTTTCTTGTCTTAACAGATAACTAAATTCAAAAGTCAAAAAACGATTACTAAAGTAAAAAATCTTAATACTGTGTTATTGGGTTTATAATGTATATATAATAAAATATGTGACAAAGTTGTACAAAGAGTGGAGTGGGGCAGATAAATGAAACTATAAAAAAACAAGAAAGTGAATAGTCAATGTTCAAGGTCAAAGTGTTTTTCAGATAAATTAGAAAGCAAACCAACCACATAAAGAGCCTATAATGCCACATACCAAAACAATAACAGGATCGTGTAAAGGTCCATCTGTGTGAAGAGTTTCAATGTCATCTTCAATGTTATAATCCCATTCCACACCCAGGTCTATGAAGGTCCGCGACTTGGCTTCTTCCCCTTTGCCGTTCAAAATATAGTGGCCTGTAGCCTGGTTCTTAATAGCTAAAGGAGACAAAACGAGTAACCGGCAGACATTTTATTTTTATCACTTTACAGCTTTGATATTCCACAGTAAATCTATCCTCTTCTATAAATCAATGACTGTTTATTAGCAACAAACCAATCAAAATGAGTGTTAGTTCTGATATGAGTCCCATTTCCTTTATTGGGCATTCAAAATCCTCAAGAAGCATTCCCAACTGGTCAAAAAAACAGTAGCAAGATGGTTACATAGAAGATAAAAACTAGGAAATGTTCCCATTTGAAAACATTGTCAAAGTGGATAACAGTTTCTAACTCACTCATCCTATACATTTCCTCAGAAATCTGGGAATATTTAGAAAACAATGGATACTTCTATAATAATTAATACAAATCACATATGCTAGTTCAGCATATAACAGAATGGCATCTTTACTGTGAATCTCTTTCAAGTTAGTCAAATATTTGCAGGCACTCAACATAGTTGAACTAATTTTTAGGCCAACAATTAGTTCTTATCATTGCAGAATTCCAAGGCTACATCCTCTACTCACATGCTAGAAAAAAGCTGTTTACTGGTGATAGAATTCTTACTGTATTATACATTTACTATATATTAGAAAAAAAATGCTTTCTCTAATGGATAAAAAAAATAACAAATGGGATTTTAAAGTTTGGAGGTGTTTATCAGCATATAAATATGTTAGAAAATAAAATTTAATATTAATACCATTACTGAAAATGTGTAGAAAATTAGTAATTTCAGTGAAATACATTTATTCCTCTTGAGATTTTAAACTAGTCTAATTTTTCTAAGAATAATAATCTGAATTCTAGGATGAAAAATAAGTAATTTTAATTACTGGGAAAAAAACTGTGGCTGACTGTTAAGACTGTTACAGAATCTAATAGTGAATATAATTTAAATACTAAAAAAAATTCTATATATCATAGAACAATTCATTTTTAAGTCACACATTTAGAAAAGCAATTTTCTACAAATTTTCATGGGTTTGACAGATGATGTTTTAGTTTCAGAAATCTTAGTGTTTTAATAGATCAAGGGATATGTGAAAGTTATGTTTATACCTGTATACACTTTTAATATAAAACCCCTTTAAAGTGACATTTCTACATGATCCTCTCATAAAGGAGAAAAAGAATCTTTTGGAAATTATAAACAGCCATGCAAATAGATCTGCATGTGTCAGTTAATAACTAGACACATAACAGATATCAGGAAATTTTTCATTAGACTAGCAAAATCCACATATGGTAACTTTTCGGTCAAGAACTTAAAATGCAATAAAAGTAAGGAGAGGCATACAGGATAGCATCAACCAAAATATCAGAACTAATTTGTCAACATAAATATGGCAAATTATTTCTGATATTATTCCTTAATTTTATGCATTTTAAAATATGTTTTTTCTCATTCCCTTATGCAGAACAAAAATACATAACAAGTACAAATTTGCCACATGATTTTCTTTCTTCATTTAATAATGATCCAACCCAGGTTTCAATAAGAATTGAAGCTCTATTTTTGAATATTTCTTGTTTTAAACAAATAATAGTTGGAAGAAATGACCAACAAAAATCTCATAATAATGCATTTATATATAATTTGAACCTTGCATATCTATGTATACATATATACATACATACATCTATACATATATCTATCTATAGGTAGATGATAGATAGATAGATAGATAGATAGATAGATAGATAGATAGATAGATATGATTTCTTGACATTTCCATGTTTAAGTCTATGTTAAAGCAGAGCCAGCAGACAGGAACACTTACCAAGAATATGAGGAGAAGCCTCGTCTTCTTGGATTAACACATGTCTAGCACCAGGGGGTATATCAAACATCTTAAGGTACCCTTTGCATGTGTAGTAAATATTGGAGAAAGCAAAGGAGAAAACAAAAGCAATAACCGTGGTTAGTCAGGCACTACATCCTTACTGCTCCTGCACGCAGAAGAGGGCATTCATAAACCGAAAGAAGCGGTTTCAGAACAGAAATTAACTTCAAAGCATTGGTAGCTTGTGTGACATCTGGCATGACATTAGAGGAAACCTTTTTTCTTCTTTAATCAAAGAGGAAGAAAAGAGCTAATCTTGTTTCCAACCTATTAGCCATTCACCTTGTGTTGACCTATGAATGGTGTCAACCATAATTCAGGCAAATAATTATACTTTCCTGTGTCCCTCTATGTGATTTCAGTTTTCTAAACCACCTTTTTGGAGTGAAGCCAGTTTTTAGAGTACTTAGTTGGTAAACTTCTTGAGATGTTTTATCTGTCTATACATTATTTTACAAAAACTAAGTGGTGAGTATAGATAGCTAATCTTTTAATTAGTGAAATATATTTAGAAGCCTGCTTTAGTCTAAAGAAAATTTTAAAAAATCAGTGAGCAGCTTTCATTTTTCTTGTGGTCAGCAACTAATTTTAAAGTTTTCAACAAGTTTTATAATGAGAATGTTTTAAAATACACGTTGTAGATTTTACCAAACCATTTGGTTGGAAAAGATCTGCAAGCTAGGCAGCACATTGCCTTTACATGTACCCTAACCTCAACCTTCTCATGCAAAAATAATGCAGTCTATATGATTAATGGTTTGCATCGGGTTTTAAAATCATACATTAACCCTATTACAGTCAATGTCATATATAACAAAACTTAGTAATTATCACATGTCCTAAAGATTATCTTAAGGTCATTTAGAATTAAGATCCCAACTATAAATCCACAACAGTCAGGGCAAATAGAGAAATCAAGTGTTAGATCTCATTTCTATCAAAAACAAATGAATATAGGAAGATGATGCAACTGACACCTTATATGATGAAATGCCCAATTCATAAACTACAGGATGAGAACTGACAGAAATTCAGTTATAAATACATAGTTGCTGAGGGAATCGGAAAATAAACAAAACATGTCTGCCATTTGTATATGGACAATTAATATCTACCTATGGGTAGATTTACCCAACTTTTTCACAATATTCATTAGTGGCTCAACTAAATGGAACAGTCATTTTGGGGTCAAGGCTTTCAGCGTCTGAGCTTGGGTAAAGGCCAGTACATGAAAAGTACCATGTTTGCCTGAATGTGCAATGGCTAGGAGTAACATGCTTAAGATGCCACCAACAGCAAAACAGCTTGATGCATTTATGGATGCCCATCTTTCTGCAGTTTGCTACGACTTACCCAGTACATTTTTAGCTTCCCTTGTTTCAGCAAGAGAAATATTACGAGCTCCTTTGGGTAAAGTGAAGGCGCCTCTTGTCTTCCCTTAAACAAAATGTCTTTAATTAGTAGAGGTTTCATGTTTATCAGTCTTGCTGTTTCATTGACCATACAATAAGCTATATGTATTATTAGGTAAGATATAAAATATGTTCTGTAAGTTTATATGTTGAAGTCAAAATGCATTTATAATAGTTAGCAAATGCCAATAAACTGTTAATAGTCAATGAAAGTAAGACTAAGCGTGAATGAGGAATGATATAGGTGATTTGAAGTTGAATACTTGCAGATTTCATTTTCCAGCAACTTCAATTCTTTATGGCACCTCTTGCTTAAATGTTTCCCTGTTGGAAAAGGTTAATTAGTCTATTGGATGACTATGATAACAGCATTAGTGCAAAGAAATGGATGTTAGATTATCTTCGAATAGTTTGACTCTGTGTGACTGATGAAAGCTTTCTTCTGTTCTTATGACCTTGATTCACAGGTTTAGTATACATTTTGAGGTATCTGAAAAAAAGCATCACTGCCTCATATTACACATAATATAGAACAAATGATTATGGCAAATTTTTGTTTCTTTACATTAATTCACTCTGGAAATAAAACGAATTATTTTACACCTAAAATAATAATACACAACTGCAATAAGGCACGCTAAATCATTTCATACAATGGAGAAAAGTACATTTTACTCCACCAAAACCATTATTTTTATATATGTAGTTCTAAGTCTGTTTGCTTTATTGAAATAATATAATCAGCCAGAAATGGTAATATTTGCTTTTTAAGAGTTTTCTATGTACAAAACATAGTAAATTATCACATAGGAAGAGTGATACTCAGTAACTAGGGTAGAGAAACACATTAGAATGGCATCACCTAGCTCTGCTGCCCAAAATATATCAAAGAGCAAAGCGAATATGTGTGGAATTGGCTTGAGTTGTGTAGCTGAGTTATAATGAGAATAAAATGAACTAAGAGAATTATTCCATTTGGTTGAACACCAACTTTTTAACTTTCTTTTCCTCTAAAAGGGAAAATTACTCCCATGATATTGTGCTCAATGTAAACCAAATCTCTTTGCTTTTGTTTGTTTTATTTTGTTTTCTGTCCTTCTGTGAGGGACTACTGTATACTGACAGTGCTTTGAATGATGTAAGAGAAGTTTCTCAAAGGAAGCACCACATCAAATTTATCTTTAAATGATAAATTTCCAGAAACATTTGCCCAATAAATGCTTATTGAGTAAGTGAATAACATTTGTTACAAACTCAAAAAATTATTTACTAATAAATATTTGTATCCAAATTTTTTATGAAAATTCCAAAGAAAAATTATGAAACTACTAATTTTTTGCATAATATCAGTGTTTTTGTACATCTATAGAATTATCACCATATACCTAAAGTCCAGGTCATTGACTGTATAGCAAGCACAAAAGTTCACATACATAAGCAATTATATCTTGGGTTATTTTTAGATTGTGCCTCAATTTTGCATAATAAAATTTTTTTTTAATTATGTAAAATATGGACCTAGATTTATAGATTTATAAATAGGATAAACATGTTCACTTTTAAAATAAAAGAAGCAAAACAAATGTAATATCTTAAGTTGTTCCTCAAGTTTTCTAATTTTTTTTAAACTTCTGATCAACAATTTATGTGCAACAGAAAATTCAAAATAAACATCAATCCTAATAACTGGGTCTAATGCATTTTATTAAAAACACAAAACAAACAAAACAGATTTTAGCTAGCTGCTATAAATGATATTGATTTTATTTGTTCCTTATCAAAATTTAGTAGATACTTTTTTGTCATGAATGTTATGGACTATGAATTCAAAGCTTTAAATAGCTCCTTAGAAGGTAATCTGAATAAAAATAATTGGCAGCTAATTTTTTGTGATGTTTGTAGGGAAAATGCTGCATTCCTAAAGGAGGAAGTCGCAAAGAGTACATTCATAGAGGATACTAAATTCACGAGAGACTTCATCTTACCAAGTTTCCTGGGAGTTCTGGTAAATGTCCCCTTCACAGTTCGACAATGGGAATTGTCTCCTCCACAAACACCACACTTATCCTCAACCTTGTTAGAACCGATTTCTTTATCACAGCCCACTTTCTGGGGAGAGAAGATGTTAAATGTGCTAATTTTAACGTGCCAAGTCAAGGTCAGCTTCTTAGAGAATGATGACTCCTTTGTTTCAATCAGTAGCCCAAAGTCAGGCAGTTTGCACCAAACATTCACTCTAGCTCTGATTTATGATACCTCCATCTTTTAAAGAATTGCTATGTAATCACATGATTTGTACTATAGGTTAAATCGTACCCTAGGATAAACTTCCCCCAGACTAATGACCATCATGGATAGCCATCATCATCAAACATTTATCAAGCACAGATGTTGTAGGTGATGCTGAGCAGACAAAAAGTAAGATGGTGCTTTTCCCTTGTTGCTTTTATATTTATAAAGATGAATAATTAAATAATGAGTTGTATATCAGTATAAGCTTTACAACTTGGTTAGGGATGTCAGACACATTTTACCAAAGTGGTAGAGATTGTCTTAGGACCCTGAAGGAACAGGGAGTGTGGAAATGCATTTTTCAAATACAGAGGGATTCAAACAGAGCCATGGAAGTTGTACGTTCATGGAAAGTGGGTTCAGAGAAGAATACTTAAACCAACAGAAAGTTAGTGTGATGTGACAGGGGAAGAAGAGTGAAGATTTGCAAAGCACAGGCTGTGAAAGGCCTGGAGTATCAGGAAGAGTTTACATTTTCACATTAACTTAACAGGGAACTACTGAAGGTTTCCTGAGCTGGGGCAGGTCCTTTATGTAAATCAGTGTAAGGTAATGACACGGGATACAATGACACATGTTAATTTGGGGTGCAAGTAAGCAGAGAAAATAATGACAACACATCCATTGACTGCACTAGATTCTGTGGGAGGTGAAAGTTGAAAAAAACACAGATTCTACTTTCAGGGAAATATTAGTTCAACTATGAGGCATCTGCATACTTTAGCTTCGTTAATATAACACTTTTGTTCTCAAGTGAAAAGGAATCAAACAGGAGCAATGTGTTCAGTTAATAAGGATAATTTCATATCAAGTTAACATGACATGTGAATATGAATAAAAAATAAACTGCATTTAAAAAAAAGATTAAATGGGGCAAAAACCAGTTTTTGCATGTTCTCTACTTTTGTTCTGATATGAAATTCAGTGTTTAAACTAAGAATCAATTGGAAGGTGAGAAAAGGAGAAAGAAGCTTCTGTTATCTCTTACACAAAAAATAAAATACATCTAGTATTGAATTAAAAAAAAAACACTTTGTATTTTAAGAGCATATGGCTACTAGTAAAATACTCAAAGCAAAGGCATTGCTCCCAAGTAGTATTCCCAACCTACAAACATCAGAGTAACGTAGGAAAATAATTTTGGCTGGAGATTAGTAAACCTATTCAATCTTGATTCTGCCAGTGAGCAAAGTTTATTTTCTTAAGTGCTGTTGTTCCCAGATTTAGTTCAGCTACTGAACTGTTCATACCTCCTCATGATAATGTGATTTCACAGATAATAGCTAAATTTTTTTGAAAATACGCAGCTGAATGAGAGAAGTAGAAATACATAATACTGTAGGGAGCTTTTTGGGGAAGCAGTTTTAACTCACCACACACTCGCCTCGCACACATATGCTGTATGGATCTTTGTAAGAACAGCGTGTCCCATCATGCACCAGCTGTTTCATGTAAGCAACATCTCCAGTCTCTTTGGATTGACAGTAAAGGTGGCATCTTTTCTTGGCTGCATAAAATGGAGGACTAAATCAACTATTTACATAACATGATATATTTGAACAGTACAGCTTATTTTATTTTTAAAATACAAAATTTTAACGTGATTTCCTGAAAGCAAAATACAGTACAATAAAATCAAGAGGAGGGAGAAAATATGCCTATTTGGCTTTTGTTTTAACCAAGGTGACTATATGATTTAACATCTAAACTAGGATATTTTTGAGAGTGAAAGGGGCTCTATTACCAATTACACAGGGACAACAGTTATACACTGGAACTATCACAGGCAAAGCAGGTTGTATGGCAACCCTAGATTTAAGCACAGCTCTTCAATAAACTTTAATTCAGACCAATTTACTTTTAGTAATACATAGAGCACTAAAAGGATTTTTTTTTTTACCTCATGACTTAGTATAGTTTTTGCCCCAAGATCTTATTAATTAAATTTAACATAATTTATGTGACTCAATTCACCAAAATAGATAAAAATAATGCATTTCTTCTAACTGCATTGCAACTCTGATTTCTACATGGATGCATCTTTCCTTTAAAACAGCTTTTAAACTGAACTCAGCAGAGGATTACATCACATGATAATCATGTAACTATTTACTCTTATTCAGCCAAATAAGAAATATAGTGAAAAGTTTCCATTTGAACATATTTAACTGAAAATTCAGGAGTAAGAAGTGAAACACTAAAAGGGAATTTCCAAGTGTATTTTTCTAATAACTAGTGTACAATACAAAAGGAAAAGGTTATGAGGTGCCTGCTATCATTAAATAATGGTCTTTTTCTTGTTCCTGACTCCATTGTAAAAGAACTATATTCTCCTCTAGTTATTCAGAAAGGACAGATCACAATATTCCAAAAACATTTCCTCGAGGAGGGATTTCAGTTGGATGAGGAAACTGAACATCTCTTTCATGCTTGCTGTTTTGTTTGCTTTCCACTGGCCTTTTCAGCAGTGATGCTAGTCATGCTGTTTGCCAGGAACTAAAGCACAACTCTCACCTAAAGGAGTTCGTTAGCCTTATTCATGGAAATCCAGAAGGACTTACTCCTACAATCATCAAGTGTTCTAAGTTACCAAGTAGGGATCAAGAGTCCCAGGGATTGAGGTACACAAAGTGTGAACCCCAAGTAACCATCCATACAGGGGGCAAAGAGTGGGTGTCTACTCACAGTCAGGATGTTCGTAGGGCAACCAGTGGTGTTTGGCGTTCTGGTATTCAAAGTGGGAGTTACGCTGCTGGCACTGCTGCGCTCTGAAGTCCTCAAAGTGCTTTTGGCATTCTTCTGTATTACAAAGCTGGTACTCAAAATTAACACCAGGACAATCCTGACCACCATTGATAGGCCTACAGAAAAGAAAACATTTAAAAAGGACTTTTGGCTCTCATCCAGCAGTGGAAGCTTGCAGACATAGTGCTCGAGGGCAGAAAGCCAGAGCTTCTGAGCTGCCAGCACCAAGTGAATGAACTCATACTTCCTAATTTCAATCCCTTTCCAAAAGCACCGTCCTCGCCCTGCTTGGGTGGGAGGGGAGACCCAAAACCCAACTTAAAGCAGCTTTTCAAACAGTATGTTTTAAATGCATGGTGAACATGTATAAAAAAATACAAAAGATAAATATGGACTCAAGAAATGAATACTTTCTATTGCATAAAACATGTAGATGTAACCAAAAAAACACTTGATCACAGTTCTATGCCTCAGTTTCCTTATATGTAAAATCAAAATAATAATCTTGTCTTCCTTAGAGAAAAATTGAGAGGATTGAATAAGTTAACATATTTAAAACACCTAGAACACAGGATGGCTCAGAGTGAACCTTAGCTGCTCTTATTACTATAATATATTGCTTTTATGATTTATATTAATGTTACCATCATCTCTTCCTGTGAGGACAGGTATGTGACACTCAGTCCTTACAAAAGACATGTTCAGAGCTGTCCTGCTACCAGAGCCACAGGGCTGCTCATCTGTTAAATAAACCCTAGACCAGGAAGACTATCCTAAATTTAATATTTCAATTATTTTATTTTTCCCTTAGAAAATACATTTTGCTGAGCATGCAAGGGGGATTCAATGAACTTAGTCTGAGTGAACCAGTGGATAACTACCCCTCAACAGCTCCTTGGTCTTCTCTTACCGTCTTTCTGTTGTCCCTCTCTGAAGCATCCTCTTTCTAACCCTGAGAGAGTGAGCTAGTGTCTGTGGTTGGTGCTGCTTCTGCCCTGACATGCCTGAGCTTCTCACAGATCTCACGGCCTCACTGCCCAGGCCCTAAGAGCACAGTGATGGGCTTCCACTGCTCAGGTCCTTAATGTTTCTAAACAGCAATTTCTTAAAAAATCTCTAATCGTCACTCAAGCCTCTCATCTTCTCCTTGACGACTCCTCACAATATTGATAAGTGGAGATTTACCCAAAACAGACACTTAAGCCCTTAGTTTCCATGTTCTGTACTTTACATAGACTTCATTAAACAGAATACTAATAACAGTATATTGAAACATTTTCTGGCCTATCCAAAAATAACCAGAATTACAGGGGTCATACTCACATTGGATTATTGCATTGGCGTGTCCTAAAACGAACACCAGTTCCACATGTCCGGGAACAGGAGCCGAATTTGGTCCATGATCCCCAATTGCCATCTTGTTTTTGTTGATTAGCATTCTTCCACATGCAATGGCCCTTATAGCACCACTTAGGAAAATGACAAAAGGTTATTAGGAAAATTATGCATATGCTAAAGCTAAAATTGCTAGTTAAGAACCACCCATTGAAGGGTTTCATTGGTCCCCACCCAGGTAAAGACACATTTACAATTATCCCAAAGCAATTGTAACAATAAGGTCCCCTATAAAAAGGGTAATTTAGACTTGCATTTTTAAATATAAAGTTAAAATGAAAAAATAACATTCACTCCACCAAAGTTTTTAAATAATACCTTACCTGTGAATATTAAACATAACCATTAAGAATGATCTGAGCACCTTTGCACAGTAGGAAGTTTGGAAAATTGGGCTCTGGAAGGGGTCATGTAATAAAAGACCATCTGACCAGGAAGTAATTAAGTGGGGACTACTAGAACCCTGATACCATAGAGGCATGTACCTTACAGTGCTCAAAAGGTGCTACAATAAAAGTGTTTCTTAAAATTCAACTTTGGTAAATTTAAATATAACACAAATATATTTGGGGAAGCTGGATGTTCAGAATTGACTTAGAGGATATATTTTTCATAAAGCAAAAATGAATCAACGCATTGTTGAGCTTGATTTTTGAGTCAAAAGTTTGTAATACTAAATTTTCCCAAAGTAACATGCTATATGTATCATGGGTTTAGCAATAGTGCCTAACAAA
>NW_017731789.1:218504-227317 GCF_001890085.2 Hipposideros armiger
CTGTAGGTTTTTTTACTTGCATTTCCCGCAAGTGATGAGGAGTTGTATGAATTTTATGATGAATAAAACTTGAGTTCAATAACTTTATGTAATACTTTTTTTTTCAGATTTCGGGTCCCAAAATTAAGGTGCGTCTTATACATGGGAGCGTCTTATATATGGGGAAATACGGTAACTTCTTTGCCAGCTTTTGGTTTCATCCACTGCATCTTATTTCCAAAGTAGCCAAGGTACTTCAGTCTGAGTTCTTAACATGTCTTTGTTTTAGGATTAGTGATCTTTTCTCTTACGAGTAGCACAGCTTGGCACTTGGCCAGTTTCTGAGCATTCACTCCTGACTATACAACTTGAGATTTAAAACCTCTGGGCATCTTTCCCCAAGAAGGAAGGCCAAATATTCTGTAGATGTGTAAGTTCAACTGATTTTATTTCTAAACAACTTTCACAAAGAGTGGGAAGCCAACAAGTGAATCAAATCCCATTAACAGGTATTCTGCCGAGCTGCTGCTCCCTAGTCTACCAGTAGTCGGCTGAACAGTGGTCCCCAACACATCAGGTCCTGATCCCTGGAATCTGTGTTACCTTCTTTGGAAAACAGTCTTTGCAGATGTGTAAGGTTACATTAAGGATTTTGAGATGGGGAGGTTATCCTGGATTATCCAGATGGGGTCTACATGCCATCATGTGTATCTTTATGAAAGAGGGGTAGAGGAAAATGCGCACACAGAAGAGACCGGGCAATGTAGTCACAGAGCGGAGATTTGGAGTGGTGCAGCCACATGTGAGGGAATGCAGGCAGCCACCAGGAGCTGGAAGCGACAAGAACAGCTTCTCTACTAGAGCCTCAGAGAGTATGGCTGTGCTCACATATTGACTTTGCCTCAGTGAAACTGATTTTAGACTTCTGGCTTTCAGAACTGTGAGAGAATACACTTCTGTTGTTTGAAGTCACCAAGCTTGTAAGTTATTCATTACAGCAGTCATCGGAAACTAGTGCACAATGTCACTGCATTATCATAATGAAACCTCATGTACTACAGTATTCATAAAAATGACAATACAGCTATGTGCATCATTTCCCAGACTTTTAAAGATAAATACTATGACATATATCTTAAATTTTTATTGTATAAATAGACTCACTTTTCCAGCAGCACATTCAGTCCCATCAAGCGGGGGTCCCTTTTTAGTCTTACAAAAGTAGGGGTTATCAGGATGGCTACACCACAGCTGTTTACATGGGTCAAAGGTTCGGAACTGGAAGAGAGAATCAAAATCTCAGTGAAATACAGATGGCAAGACATGCACCAACAATATTTTCTATCCAGTTTCTTTATGTCATATTTCTTGGATATTTTAATTTCAAGTTAATAGTCAATGTTGTGGCATTATGAGAAAAAAAATTCTGCCTAAGAATTCCTAGTAAAGAATACGTTTATTCTGCTTTTCTGTAATAACAGTGATAAACAATGATTTGTCTGGGATTTTCTGGTTGACGCTTAATATTTCTATATGCCATTTCTATTTTATAGTTTTCAAATAGACAATATTATAATTTTAAAGAGTAATAACTATGAACATTTAAAATAGGAAAACTTATTGTAATGGTTTTGCAGCTCTCAAGCTATCAAATGCTTTCTCTTTATCTCTGTAAGTATAAACTAGTCAGATATAAATAATAAAAATGCTCATCATAATAAGCTAACTAAAAGCAGAAAACACTTCAAAGTTTCTGTGTGCAACATTGTATTTCAGGTGTAACAAACTATTACAATGCATTCATGTATTTTATAAAGTACTTTTCATATATTTGAGCCTCACAAGAATTCATGGCTGAAGGTTAAGGCTATAGTTATTGTTATAAGATAGACAGCAATAGAGCCAGACTAGAGTCTTAGTTTTCTCACTCTGAGAATGTTTTTTTTTTTTTATTTTCCTAGAACACCACATTATAACATCCAAACGTATGGGTGAGTACACATATTTGTATGTTCTCTTAACTTGTGTGTTCTCTAATTGTAAACATCTTCCCATTCTTTAGATAGATTTTTTAAAAGAAAATATCAAACACCAGTTTACCCACCTGTCATTGCTTATACCATTAATTACCCACATATAGCCTATGGTCAGAGCTTTTTCTTAATTAGTACTCATTTTGGACCAGGGTTTTTTGTTCTAATTCCTATTGTTTAATGCAGAAATTGTACTTTTTTTTTACAACAATGAGCCAAAGCTTTAGAATTTTCAGGTCAAAACATTAATGCAGGTAATTAGGAGCTGACAATTATAGTTCATAGACAGACCAAATGGCTGTAGATATCTGCATAAGGAAGATATCAAATAGCTGATCAACTTCTTTCAGTATCAGGAAATACTTTTTTTTCTTGCTCTAACACATAAAGCTTACTCCTACATATAAAAAGCCAACATGGAAATTTAATGAAACATACCTCTCATCTGAATAGTTATCTGGAAGGCTGGCTTTACTGGATTCCACTGAGCATTTACTATGTGCCTGCATTGTGCTAAGCACGTCAGTTACATTATCAAATTGAATCCTGATACCAATTCTATGAGATAAACACTATCATTATACACACTTTATGAATGAGGAAACTAAGCCGAAGAGGTTAAATAAGATGCTAAAAGTCATATATATCTAGTGTCAGATCCAGGCCCTGACAACCTGTCAGTCTGACTATGCATCCCATATTCCTGACCTCTGTGCTATCCTATATCATTTCCACGTGACAAGGTACCAGCACAACCCTTCCCTATAGACACAGCTACATGGAATCCTGGCCAACAAGCTAATGAAAAACAACCTATCTAAAGCTTAAAAGTCATCTTGAAGGTCACCAAAACCAAGAGCATAAAGTTTTGGAGCTGGATAACCTTGGTTTCAATGTCCAGCTCCCCTATTTACCAGATGTGTGATTTAAGCAAGTTGCTTAATCTCTGTAAGTCTTGGCTTTTTGATCTGCAAAATAAAAGTATACCAATACCCATCTAGTCTGTCATAAGGATTAAATAACGTAGTATATTTAAAACACTTAGCTTTAGCACGTAGTGACATAGTAAACACAAAATCACTGATAGATGCAAGATCTAAATTGACTGTAACATACCGCAGTGCACATTTTATAACCGACCCCAAAGTCAAAACGACATTGCTCATCCATAGAATAATTAATTCCAGGAAGTTCTGGGAGTTTGGGCCAATCGTGTTCAAAAGGGTCATCGAGGAGACAGTCATAGGAACTGTAGGAAGAAAAATATCGAAAGCAGTTTAATGTTCATTTCTTTTTTTTCATGTCCTAACGAAAAAATGTTCTTAGGTTACATTCTCTGGAATTTCATCAGATGATAGAGCAAGGTCACAGAAGCATATCTTTAAGGGTTTTTGGTTTTAGTTTCATGAAAAAAAAAATACCCTTTACCCTTATTCATCCCAGGAAAGTAAGCCAAGCATGACTTAGGGATGCAGCAGAGCTGTGACAGCCTTCTTAGTGTCCCTCGCTGAACTCCCACATGGTGTGGCAGAACAGAGGCTGACACCTGTGCTATAGACTAGAGGTGGTATACTATGCAGCACTGCAGGGACATCCCTTCCTCATCCTAAACTCAAATTTGACCATTAGTCAAAGATTCCATAAAGAATTTCCTAAAAGGAAATCACAGTTTAAAAAAAAAATCTCTTAAATTCCAGGCTTATGGCTTAAAATGTTGTGCTTACATTATGGAATCATTGTGTCCAAAGGTCTGATAAAAAAATGGTTACTGGGGAAAAAAGTTTTCCTTAACTGGAAGTTTCGTTATGATCAAGGTCCTAAGAGGCAGTTTCATATCGGTACTTCTGCTATAACATAAATGCTACCGTGGCATGCAGAAGGAACATACTGAATGTATCTTTTCAATTCTTGGCCACTGCATCTGGACCAGTGGTAACGATGAAATGCCGCTTGCACCAAGGGAGCCATGACACTTCCCATGGCAGTTTCATCACCGCATCTGTTGCCTTGTCCATCATGCTCCATTCCCAACCTAGAACATAAAGTGAGACCTCTCTGGTAAGAATCACAGGGGCCAAGGGTTTTGCTTAATTTGTGTTTTCAAAATAAATACATCAGGCCCTTGGACACCACCATCATTTTGTTCGATGTCATTTCCTTATAACGTTGATGAGATGCTTTAGGAACTTCATTCTTGTTTTATATCATTTAGCTTATGGTACAACTGGTTTCATTACATGTAATTTGGCTTAAAGTTACAGAAGCTATTGATGATGTTAAGTGAGGACTTACTGTACAGGTAAATATATATATTTTTAATTAATGTGGCTTTTGTGGAAGAGTCACAGAAATTGTGAAATGGAGAACAATCTGACAGAAATGGCTTTTTTGTTATTCTATAGCTATGAAAAGTACAAGGGTGTCTCTGCAAACTAGAGATACTCATTCAGTTTCAGTGCATGACCTCTTCAATGTTTTCAGCTCCTCACACTTGGCAAGAAATGAGAGTTGCTTGCTGGCATGCACTCGGCCCAAATTGCAAACAATACTGAGAGAAGCAGGAAAGAAAAGACCTTTTTTTTTTTTGCTTTATAGCTGTCAACAGTGACTTACACATGGCCAGTTTCATGGGCTACTACAAAAGCAGATGAAAAACCATCCTCGTGATTCAGGGTACAACTTCTCACTGGATGACACATGCCTGTGACTGGAGCATATCCTGTAGAGAATAACAATTACTGTTATTTTCATTTTATGAGAAAACTCATTAAGAATTACTACTGGATCTTTGCCTAGGGGGGGGGAAAAGGCTTTTCAGGAAACAGAGGCAGTATTATCTTGCTGTTAGCATTGTGCCACATTCTCTTGGGAAAACCACAGGTAATGGTCTCTAAAAAGATTCATTGGGTCTGCATTTGCTCCTTTCCTAAGGAAAGGAACTGCCCGGGGTTGCCATTCTGTTCTGCCCACCAACTAAGCCTTGTCTTTCTGTTTTAGTGAATGGTCCTTCATATCATGGTACTGATGAAGGGAGCCAGAAATTCCATCAACACTGAAAAGAAAATCGTCAGTCTACTTTTTGCCAAAGCCTACATCAGAATTTATTAGATAAATGTAAGCTGACTTTGGAAGAAAGCTCATTGGCAGCAGTCATTTCTCATGGCATCTCTTTTCCCATTCCAAAGACTTAGTGGAAATCACACAGCATTTTACAGCATCCCCCCCATACCCTAAATGCACAATCGTTATTTTAAAGGCAAGTATAATTTATTATAGTATTTACGTGGCATTTAACATTGTGAATTCCATAGAAGTCACTGGAAGCAATAGAAAGAAAATGTAGGTTTGGCTGACTCATGGTGGGAAGTGGACATAGAGATGTGAACATCTGAACAGACTCCCTGATTTAAGATTACTTCTGAAAAAGGCATGCCCTTAACTTTTTCTTCTACATATTAATGGAAATACCTTGCATTCCAGCAGGTCCAAAGTCTTGCCTGGTTAAGAAAATTGCATGATCATGGTGTTCAGCATGGTTGGGATCAGATTTTTGTTGTTGGCAAGCCCAGCGACACACATTTTCCAAGCTTCTGGATGGGTTTCCCCTTTCTATGAGGCTGATGGACTGAGAGGGAACAATATGTTAAAGACATGCATAACATTTCCCAAAGAGGTCTGGGATTACAGTTTTTAAATAATGTTTGATAATGTTATTTGGGGCTTATTAATAGATATCTACTTTCATTTGGGAATTCAAAATGCCCATGAAGGATATCTTTATGATGATCAATATTACCTGTTTGAAAGGTGACTGGCAGCATTTATGGGACTATGTGATGGTGACATTTGTTATGGTGAGACAACTCAATGTTAGTCATTTGGTTAAGAATTCTAGTAGTGTAAATATTTCCTATTGCAGCTTAAATTTTTAGTTTCATATACAGAGTACCCAAAAAATGTATACATATTTTAAGAAAGGAAAAAACTGTATTACAATTATGCTGATGGTAACCACTTTGAGCACATCTTGTAATTGCAGAATCAAACATGACTTGTATTTGTCTTTTGTTATCAGTACATATTGTATATTATAATTTTAATACAGTTTTTTTCTCTCTTAAAATTTGTATACATTTTCTTGGCACCCTGTGTATATTGAGAATTAAAAATAGAGGGAAAGAGACTAGCACAAGGCTTTTATCCTGAGCTGTTAAAGTGAAAGCTCTTCAGTTAAGATTTTTTTTTTGGGGGGGAGGGGTGGTCCAGATTTAATCAACATATGGGAAGAATATAAGTTCTTCAATGAGCTGGCAAAGCTGGTCAAATCTTTGTTTATGGGGAGTGGTCAATTTAAATACAAGACTAAACCTCACAGGGAAAAAAAGCAACTTCCTTTTTTTAACCTCACAGCACTGAAGAGGGGTGTACACTTATCTTGCAGTTCCAGTAGATGTACTGAAGTTCTTTGGAATGTTGCTATTGTCATATTATGGTTGGGAGTTAAAAGTTCAGAGGGAGAAGGGCCATCCTTCAAGAATGCAGGAGCCACACTTCCCAGAGTAGTTCTGATGGAATGAGAAACTGAACTTGCAACCCAAAATTAGTCCCTACTTGGCTGACAGGCTAAGAGTTTTGTTATATTTCAGCAAATGCTATTATCAGTGTTTACATTCATAATAAAATTAGCTTGGTTTGTTATATGCTGATCACATGCTTCTCCAAACAAATGATTTTATAACTAATTGAAGGCTGTTACCATCTTTAGCTGGAGTTGACTTGTATTCAGTGTTAGTGACATAAACCTGGTCAGGTTAATGGAATAAACTAAAGATCATTGACACCCTTTCATCAGAAAATGATAAGTGGATGTTAAACACATAATGAAATGCAAACACATGGGTTTTTTCTATTTGCTAAATATATAATTGCATTAGTATTTCATAACCAGGAGGATTTAATCATGGGGGGAGAGGCACATATAATTTTAAACATCAAGAAAATTTCCAAGTTACTCACTTCCCCAATGTTTTCTCCTAAAAGGAAAAACCATTTCATCCTTTTCATTATATTCAAGGACAGGGAAACATCCAGTGTCATTTTAAAGTCACTAAAGTTAGTTACATTACATGAAATGCCTACTATGTGCATATTTATCTAACTTTTAATTTTCAAAAGGACCAAAGCTCTTTTAAACAAAAATATTCCCTGTGTCCTTCACTTTTCTTAAGTGGAAGTATATACATGTAAAATATTGTTTTTAATAAATCATGAGAGGGCAAAGATCTGCTATTTTTCTTCCCTGATATATTTGAAGCACCTAGAAATCATCTGACACATAGTAGGCACTCAATATAGATGTTTTAAATGAATAAATGAATCACAAATTTAATAATAATGATAGATTAAGGAAATTCTCTTTTCTCACCATGATATCCATTTGTTTTAATTCATATAGTCATTCCTAAATGACTGTTGGATAACAAACTCCAACTCCATTAGATATAGGTAAACAAAATAAATGGTACCAGGACAAAAATCATTCATTATCTACTCAGATTTGGAGATCTCCACTCATTGTGGCAGTTCTCTTCTCAGTTCTGAGAGACCGCAGTTTATGTGATACATATCTGTGCTACTTGTTAGCTGCAGTCTCAGCAATTTAATCTTCTGTTTGCTAAGCCAGTCCTTAATTTTCATAGTTCCCTTATTTTAAAACAACTTACCTTTGCATAACCCAGCATGATCATGCGCACCAGGACCACATTTATATGCACTCCTAGGGACTCGTCATGGTAAATTTCATTCACCTAGAAATAAAGCAGATAATGAGTAAAAGAAAGACAACACAAAGGATTTTGTGAAATGCGTGACAATTAATGGAACAGCCATGTAATCAAGTCACTTCATAAAAATTTTAGTTTAAGGTGAACTCTGAATAAAATCACTTACCTTTAGCTTTGGAATAATTTTTGGATATGTGAATTACTGATTCTGTAAACTCCAGAATCAGGAATATAGAGAATATGCTTTAAAAGGGCTTCATTTAAATATTATAGTGTTAGAAAGAGTCTACATGTGCTATAACCCACATAAAACATTTACCAAAAGCAACCACAAGAGGGTGACTCTGGTGAAGCTGTGAGTAAGCGCAAACATGTGAAGGAAAATGGTAGGCATTTGCCTGCTGGAGTACCTATGTCACTACCAGGGGTGGTACATCTGGTTGGGGGAGCACATGCAAGTGGAGCCAGCATGCAGGGATAGGGCCTTCTCAATGCACCCCACCCCCAGGAGTGGGACAGCAGGGGCAAGGATTATTTAGAAGTCCTACAGAATAGAAATCCTTCAGTATCTGAATTACTAATGTGACTGTACAAGTGCATATTAGGTGAATGTCAGCCCTGGATATAGCTCAGAAGAACAAAGTTGAGTCACTGCTGTTTTATTTAATTTTTAAAATTAGGTTGAAATTTCTAAAAGTGATTTGGCATACTGTTAAGTCGTAGATATTAGAATTTAAGCAACCTCAGATGTCATAGTATAATATAGGTTTATAAAGACGAACATGAAGACTCGAGATTAACTGATGTGCAAAAACACACAGTAAGTTATTGGCAGATATGAATCTAAAGTGGACTGTCATTGTATAATAGTTTGGAATTAAGCTAATGCAAAATTAGTGTGAGTAAAGAATGCTTAGTAAATTCACAAGTGCCAGCAGGAATGGGAATGGTGGACTCATCCTGCTAGATTACAAAGTTAGCTGTTCCCAGGAACAGGGAGCCAACATTTGTCACAATA
>NW_017731789.1:227843-239683 GCF_001890085.2 Hipposideros armiger
AACACCTTTAAAATCCAAAGCCTTAAATGTTGACTAAAGGCGTACTTACTAGATTTATAGATGAAACATAAAACAGAAGAATGGCTAAGATGGAGATAAAAGATCTGACGAAGCTACTATATACTAAAGATGACAAAGTATAGTTTAACAAGAACAGAACAGATGTAGAGTCCTTCTCAGTGAAAAAATGCATGTGTATGTACACACATTCATTTTTGAATTCATTTACACACAAGCATAGAATGGTAAGACCCAATTTAATACCTGCTCAAGACAGGCCAAGGGCTGAAAAACAATCTGCAATCAGGTGTGTAGGCAGGGAGCTCCTCTCCAAGTTGTCCCACTGTAGGCCAGGGTACCCCTAAAGTATTAAGTGCCTTTTGTCTATATTATTTAGTCAAATAATATAAGAGAGGTGTTGACAAACACAAACACATCCTGCGAAGAGCAAAGAGCAAGGAACCTAGAGAATACATCACATAAAGAATGATTGGGGAGACGCAGTGGGGAAGAGCCTTACACCAGACCCTAGTAGTGTCAGTGGCTATCTTGGCTCAACCTTCATTGCTTGTGTGGTCTTCATTTTTCTGAGCCTCAATCGAATGGACATAATAAGAACACTGTGTCACAGAGTCAGGGTAAGAATGACAAGATTTAACTCATGCAAACAAATAGCTCAAAAAATTTTAGTGAGGGGGAGAGAGGGACATTAAAGAACATTAGAGTGTGGAAAGTAGAAAAAAAAAACCTAGAAAGAAGACTTAATAGCTATATGGAAAAGGGATTTGATTTACTCTGCATAGCTACAGAAAATAAAACTAAAAACCATGGGTTCACACTATTAAAGGGGTAGGTTTCAGGTCAATAGAAGAAAAATTAAATGCTGGACAAAAAGCTGATTTTCTTATGACCTTTTTTTTTTTTGGTCATGAGAAGATTCTCTTAACTTACTGCGAAACTAAAGATGGAATCTCCCCGTTCCTTCTGAATTAATTATCTGATAAGAAATTCCTAACATTATAGTTCCAATAAAAAAAGTCTGGGGCTGGCCGAGTGGCTCAGTTGGTTAAGAGTTGGCTTAAGAGCACAAATTCTGAGCAAAAGGGCTGCTGGTTTGATTCCCACGTGTGCCAGTGACGCTGCGCCCAAGCTGAGCTGTCGTTGAGCTGTCAACAGGTGGCAGGATGGCTCAGCTGGTGTAACAACAAGATTGCCTATTTGATGGTGGGCTATGCCCACCAACAACTAAGACTGAACTCGGCACCTTGAGCTGAGCTGCCACCCAGATGGCTCAGTGGATAGGGCGTGAGCTCTTAACAACAAGGCTGCCGGGTTTGACTCCCACGTGGGATGGTGGCTATCCCCACCGGCAACTAAGATTGAACACAGCACCTTGAGCTTAGAGGCCATGAGCTGCTGACGGGCAGCCAGATGACAACTGGGCACCCTCCACAATGAAGACTGAAGAACAACAACTTGGCTGATCCCCTTCCCCAATTCCCCAACACTGTTCCCCTCCCCCAATTCCCCAATAAAATCTTAAAAAAACAAAACAAAAATAAAGTCTTAAGCCAGGCTGTCACTAACACATTCATCCAGAGATTCATGGATATTCCAAGAGATTTCTTGTAAGACAGCTGTTTTTAATTACCAACATGGCTTAATTAAAAATCTACTTAGCTTAATGTAATTGTATTGTAAATACATTCAACATAAAAAAAGGTTGAAAGCAATGTTAGTAAATACACAAAATAGGAGAACAATAAAAATTAAAACTAAAGTACAGTAATTACATTTAAAAAAAGTGAATTAATTTCTGGGGGAGAGGTGATGGATGGAAGGGAGGCACTTACAGCCATTGCAGAATTGCAGTGACAACTATACTTTTATTATTTTCAATTTTTAGTAAATTTATTGGGGTGACATTGGTGAGTAAATTATATAGCTCTCAAGTGTACAATTCTATAACACATCATCTATGTATTGCATTGTGTGTTCACTACCCATAGTCAGTTCTCCTTCCGTCACCACGTATTAGACCCCCTTTATATCTTCTACCACCCTCCCCTTCCCACTTACCCTCTGGTAACCACTAAACTGTTGTCTGTGTCTATGAGTTTTTGTTTGTTTGTCTTGTTCATTTGTTGCTTTCAGTTTTATATCCCACATATAAATAAAATCATATGGTTCTCAACTTTTTCTGCCTGACTTATTTTGCTTAGCATGATAATCTCGATTCATCCATGTCGCAACAGGCAGTATTTCGTCTTTTTCTTATGGCTGAGTAATACTCCATTGTATATAGTATGTACAATGTCTTCTTTATCCAATCATCTTTTGAAGGACACATCGGTTGTTTCCATGTCTTGGCCACCGTGAAAAATGCTGCAATGAACATCGGAGTACATGTATCTTTACGGATAAATGTTTTCAGATTTTAGGGTGTTAGCTATTCAGAAGAGGAATTGCTGGGTCATATCATAATCTATATTAATTTTTTGAGGAGCCTCCATACTGTTTTCCATACTGGCTGTACCAATTTATATTCCCACAAGCAGTGTACAATGGTTCCTGTTCCCCCACCACCTAACACTTGTTATTACTTGGTCTTGTTGATAATAGCCATTCTAACATGTGTGAGGTAGTGTCTCATCGAGGTTTTAATTTGCATTTCCCTAATAGCTAGTGAAGTTGAACACCTTTTCATATATATGTTGGTTGTTTGTATGTCTTCTTGGGAGAA
This sequence comes from Hipposideros armiger, assembly GCF_001890085.2. Lineage (NCBI taxonomy): Eukaryota > Metazoa > Chordata > Mammalia > Chiroptera > Hipposideridae > Hipposideros > Hipposideros armiger. The sequence goes on from NW_017731789.1 coordinate 230,587, forward strand.
GTGTCTGTTCAGCTCTTCTGCCCATTTTTTAATTGGATTGTTTGTTTTCTTTGTTGTTGTTGAGTTGTATGAGTTCTTTATATATTTTAGATATTAGCCCCTAATTAGATGTATTGTTTGCAAATATCTTCTCTCATTGGTTGGTTGCCTCTTTGTTTTGTTGATGGTTTCTTTTGCTGTGCAAAAGCCTTTTAGTTTGATATAGTCCAATTAATTTATTTTTGCTTTTACTTCCCTTGCCTTTGAGATCAAACTCATAAAATCCTCTCTGAACCCAAGGTCCATAAGTTTAGTACCTGTGCTTTCTTCTGTGCGATTTACTGTTTCAGGTCTTATATAATATTTAGGTCTTTGATCCATTTTGAGTTAATTTTGGTATATGGTGACAGAGGCCTGTCTAGTTTCACTCTTTTGCATGTGGCTTTCCAATTTTCCCAGCACCATTTATTGAAGAGGCTTTCTTTCCTCCATTGTATGTTTTTGGCTCTTTTGCTGAAAATTATCTGCCCATATATATGCGGACTTATTTCTGGGTTATGAATTCTACTCCATTGGTCTGTGTGTCTGTTTTTCTGCCAATACCATGCTGTTTTGATTATTGTTGCTTTGTAGTATAAATTGAAGTCAGGGACTGTGATACCTTAGGCCTTATTTTTTTTCTCAGGATTGCTTTGGCTATTTGGGGTCTTTTGTAATTTCATACAAATATGATTTTTTGTTCTACTTCTTTTAAAAATGACATTGGGATTTTGATGGGGACTGCATTAAATCTATATATTGTTTTGGGTAATGTGGCCATTTAAACTATGTTTATTCTTCCAATCCATGAACATGGACTAGCTTTCCATTTCTTTGTGTCTTCTTCAATTTCTTTTAAAAATGTCTTATAGTTTTCAGTGTATAGGTCCTTCACATCCTTTGTTAAGTTTATTCCTAAGTATTTTATTCTTTTGTTGCAATTGCAAAAGAAATTGTTTTATTTCATTTCTTTTTCTGAAATTTCATTGTTACTATAAGGAATGCAGTGGATTTTTGTACATTAATTTTGTAGCCAGCAGTTACTGTATTCATTTATTGTTTCTAATAGCTTTTTGGTGGAGTCTTCAGGGTTTTCTATATAGAGAAGCATGTCATCTGCAAAAAACGTGAAAATTTGACTTCTTCATTCCTAATTTGGATGTTTTTTATTTCTTTCTCTTGCCTGACTGCTTTAGCAAGGACTTGCAATACTATGTTGAATAGCAGTGGTGAGAGGGGGTATCCTTGTCTTATCCCTGATCTTAGAGGGAAAGCTTTTAGGTTTTTATTTCTATACCCATTTTATTATTTTAATCATAAATGGATATTATATCTTATCAAGTGTTTATCATGTGATTTTTATTCTTTATTTTGTTTATGTGGTATATGTATCACATTGATTAATTTGCATATGTTGAACCATCCTGGCACCCTTGGAATGAACCCCACTTGATCATGATGTATAATCCTTTTAATACTTTGTTGTATTCAATATGCTAGTGTTTTGTTTAGGATTTTTGCATCTGCATTCATCAGAGATATTGGTCTGTAGTTTTCTTTTTTTATGTTATCCTTACCAGGTTTTGGTATCAGGGTAACATTGGCTTCATAAAATGAGTTAGGAAGTATTGCCTCTATTTTGATTTTTTGGAAAGGTTTGGGAATGAAAAGCATACTTTTAAAAGTTATAGGAAATACCTACATCAGAAAATCTTAAAACCATAAAATTTAAAAAAGGTGATAATAACAGCAAATAGCTTGTGATATTTGAGTTAGTACAATGTACATATAATCACCCTAAATTAGTATATTCCTCTGTACTTAGTAAATTTTAAAATCAGTACAGTGCCAAGAAAATATAACAGAGGAAATCCATGTTCTCAATTGCAATATTATACAAATATATTTCATCTATTTCGTGGCAACATTACATTATAAAATGATGGAATAGAAGGATATTTTCTAAAAGCCAAACACCATTCACCAAAAGAAAAGTTTTATTTAACGAAAGTCACTATTATGCCAGACTAATTAGTTAATAGGGTGCTCTGGTAGAAACCAAAATTAGTTATGGAATGTTCATATTTGTGAAACTGCCACAGGGTAATACCTAAATTATTATGGGTAAGAATAATAAACTATAATGCAGCAATACTTACACATAGCAGAAAGTATTCTTTTCATGTGCCAAATCAACAAGTATTAAGTGTCTATATTGTGGAAAGCACTGAATATCACTTACCGTTTTGCCTTTCAAGGTTTAAAAAGTTGCTTCCTATACATTATTCACTTTTAAAATGTACTGAATTTGGCTGTTTTTCATCTTGCAAGGCCTTAGCAATAAGATGAATTTCTTTTTGAACGCTGAGACACATAGGCTATGATGACAGTTGCAGAAATAATTAGTACCACAGGATTAGCTATTCAAAGACCTGAATTCTGGTCCTAGCTATGCCACAGATGAATGACCTCAGGTTGGTGGCTTAACCTCTTGGAGCCTTTGTTTTCTCACTGGCAAATTATAAGTGAACTTGCTCTGCCTACTTCACAGGGTTGTTCAAACAATGCAGAATGCCTTACAGCTGCCCTCAACATAATACAAAGTCCTTCAGCACTCTGTCACCTACTCATGCCTAATGTTTTAAAGATTTATTATGTATGAATTTTCATAATCTATCTGAAAAAAGCAAGAAAAACAACTGTCCCAACTTAGTTTTCACTGAAGGAGATGTCAAGACTCATAGTTGCAATGTGTTTAATTTCAATTAAGTGAAAGATGTAGATTAGCCTATCTAAAAAACATTGACACTAATTTTTTCAACAATATTGTCTAAACATCGTGAAAAATCTATTGCCAGCAGATGGCAGTATGTACATTTTAGAGGGGGAAGGGACAAGCCGCCTTAATGTACCAGAATATGCTTACATGCCAGTGGGTGTGTCTGCCTTTCCCTATATTTACACATAAATAACTTCCTTAAAATTAAATAAGAATTTAAAAAATATTCTAACCTGAGGAAAACATTGAGTTTGAATGCTTTACTCATTTGACTCTTAAAAGTAAAGCAAAATACTGAAGATATTTTTATTTAGATTGTTTTTCATGATTAAAACATTATATAAGAGGCATAAAAAAAACCTCCCTTGACTTGGCTATAAATTAATCACAAATCTTAACAATTAATAAATGATATACAGCAAGAACTAAAAGCACATCATACTGAATTAACCATTGAATCTGTCAAGATGAACTAAATATTTGTTTGGAAAGCATTTTTATAACTCTAAGTGACAAGGAAAGCAATTTTTCCTAAGTAACAGCAGCATTAACATGAAAAAAAACAAACAGCTAATATTACATAGAGCTTTCCAGGTTCCACACACTGTTCTAAATACTTTACTTATATTTATTCAAGTCATCCTTGCACCAACTTTAGAGATATTATCTCCATTTTATATCTAAAGGTACTGAGCCCCCACCTCCAAAAAAAAAATGAAGATGAGAAGAGGGGGTGGGGGAAGAGAAGATGAAACCAAGGCCCAGAGAAGTTAAGCAACTTGCCCAAGGTCACACAATTGGTACATAGATCAAAGGATGGACGCCTAGGCGGACTGACTCCAGAGCGGGTAGTTTTCAGTGTATTGCCACGCTTCCACTGACCTGCAGACCACAGCACTGTCACTGTGCACAAAAGATCTGGTTTTAGAGTAATCAATAGTGATTAGCTACCCCCACGTTTAAGAAACTAGAGTGGCAGCATAATGATGAAGAGGACTTAAAAACTTCATTTCCTCTTCACAAACTTCCTTCATGTAAATTTTAAGGAAATGAGAAGTTGGCTTTAATTTACTATAAATAAGAATTTCTTGATTAGCAGTATAATGGCATTTGAAATATATCAGGGAAAAATAAAGAGGAGCTAGTGCAGACCACAGCAGTAACTAAGAATAGAAAAGATAGGGCTGAAATTTATAACCAGTGTTTTGGGTTGTAAGAAAAGCATTAGGCATAAACATCCTAAGAAGTCACTTATTTGACACTACAGCAATGCAAAGCAAAGTTTGTTTATGAAAAACTGAATATCCCTTCACCATGTGAGCCAATCTATTGGTACATGGGTAGATTTTCTGTGAGGAGTTTAAGGCTGAGCACAGAGCCTTTATTAAATTACCTGAAAAAGGAGGTAAACAGAACATTAATTCGATTTTCAGATGACCTTAAATTGGAAGGGGTTGCCAATGATGTGAGGAGGAAAAAAAGGTAAGATCAAATCAAGTATTCCTTTCCTTGAAAAGAAAATCCTTCCCGGTTTGTTCCCGGACAGGACAATTTCTCCCAGGACATTTCCCTGGCAGGACAATCTGACCTGCTTTGTCTGACTAGCTGATGAACAGCTCGGTCTGGCTTTAACAAAGCAATATTCATTTTTCTTTCAGATGAGTGATTAGACCTTGAGTGGCAGCATAGCTTAGTGGTTTAGAGCATGGGCTCTGCAGCCAGACTACCTGGATTTCACCTTAGCTGTGTGACCTTGGGCATGTTACTTGTCTCTGTGTTGCAGTTTTCTCAATTGTAAAATGGGATAATTATAGATAAGTCCTTATAAGATTGTTGAGAGGAATAAATGACCTCATATGTGTATAGTGCTTAATGGTGTCTGGCCATTGCAAATATAATAACAAAAATTGTTAGCCATCATTAGTACTATTATTCACACAGAAACAAATAAATGGTACAGGTATATGATATTTTAGAGAAAGACTTTTGGTGAACTGAAGACAAACAAGTAATAAGATAGCCTAGGTGATTTTGTTGGAAGAATAAATAACTTAACAATAAATAAACAAAACAATTCTGAAATGGACTGGGAAAAAATATAACTCTCTCTACAGCTATCTCTTGTAGAGCTAAAAGTTTCAAACTCATACTTGGATTCTCAGCCTCATACTCTATATTCCTTTTATGTAAAGTAGGTAGCTCTCTCCCAACCTGCCAACACTTCTTCCCTCGCCCCCAATCTCAGACTAATAACTATCTTTTATGAAGAGTATACTGAATAGGTGCCAGGTACCGAATTGTTCTAGGGGTGGGGAACTGAATAGTAAATGAGTTTGAGTCTGTTCTTATCATGAATACATTCTAATAGGTAAAATAGGCAATGAACATGGGAACAATAAATCGATACAAAAAGACATGCAGACAAGGTCATTTCAGAAGAAAATAAGTGCTATGAAGAAAATAAATCTGAGGGACGAGATAGGGGACAAGAGGTTGAGGCAGAAGGTACCTGAGCCTGGGCCATCAGGGCAGGGAGACCCAAGGACAGGAAGGGGGTGGCCTGTGCGTATTTGAAGAAGGTGCAACTGAGGCAAAGGGAAGCGCAAGTGCGCTGAGTCAACCTCTATTATCGTGAAATCTCAGAACCTTACAAAGGATACATCCTTATCACCACCAGAAAGAGGCTGAGACCCAAAGAAGGTCACGACTGGTCCCCAAATAAGTACCACAGCCAAAATTCAAGTAAGTCTGTGTGATGCCAATGTCTGTTTTCTTCACAACTACCCGGCCTGTCTTTTTCTTTCTGTCATAGTGGAAGTGCTAAGTCTCTACGCTCTTTCCTACTTCCTTAAAAGCATTTGCTCCAAAAAATTAACTCTATTTACCTTATTCAATCTTTCCCTTTCTTGGTGATCCTTTCCCTCTTTTATTAATATTGTCAATTTTCCTTCATCATAAGAAACCCTGCCTACAATGTTGTACAGTAGTTAGTATTATTTACCACTATGTTCTTCAATGCTATTATTCTGTTTTTTTATATTTTTCCTTTAGCAATTAGTTTATCTTTTCCCACCTGGTCCACACATGTCAGTGTGTCAGTTTTGTTGTTTTTCAGCCTCGTCTTACATACTTTCCCTACAATGTTTTATCAACTGCTGTTTCTCTAACCACTACCTATAGGCTGATGAATTCCAAATGTTTGTATATCTAACACTGATTCACCTCTCTTGTGCTCCAAAGCTATCTGTTCAACTCTAGTAATAGATCTCTATTTGGAAGTACAGCTACATATCTCAAAGTATATCACCTTCCCCCTAAAATATATTCTCTTCTGATTGTTCTATCTCAGATGAAGACTAAATGATCCTCAATTTCTTCCTCTTCTTCAGGGATTACAGACACTCTATTACCAAGTCCTGTGGAAATCTCTTAAATCTATTCCTTCCTGCCCACCTCCACATCCAGCAGCTTAGCACCTATCCAACTCAGTTTGGCTGCTGCAATAAACTTAAAACTTTTGCAAATGTTTGCATTTGGATAATTTGGGCCCATTTTAGTAGTTCCCCAGAAGGCCAGATTATAAGAATGACACAGTTGTTTTCAATAAGTGTGAGTCTGTCCTTTTATGTTAATTATGCTTTTATGCCCTTTAAGCATCAAAGAACCTCTGGGTTGATGGAGAATAGGCAATTTGGCTACAAGGCCTCACAAACTCTTTTGGCCTTTGGATTAGCAGAGGCATAGCAAAAGCACAGGTAGAATTGAATACCTTTCTTCAAGAATGGGAAAAATGATTTCCTCAGCAAGCTAGAAAGCTTTTCTGTATTTTAGGACCCTGGGAAAAAGAAAGGGTGGAATAAACCTGGGAAGTATAAAGTCAGTCTGATTAATTTTAGCATAAAAAAGGGAAAATGAGTGAATGTCAGGGAAGGAATTTGGGGCTGCAGAATCAAAGGGGAAAGAGAAAACTGAGATGCCTCAGTAAAAATGAAAGGGACCTCTGAGGCAGCAACACTGTGTGGATGTCGTTTTATGTTAATGTAACCTGTGATGTGGGAACGCTTTTCTAGAATGACGGGGTCCAGGATATTCGAGGGAAGGTTTCCATGTTTACATAAGGGGTGGCTGAACTGACTTGTGCTTACTCCAGTCTGCCTCTGTGACCTGGTATGTTCAATCCCCCTTGGGGGAAGTACGACAGTTGGCTGTGGCAGGGAGGGGTAGTGTAAGCCACAAGGAGTTTGGAGCCAGACAGAAGGTGGTTTGTCCCCTAATTCTGGCACATAAATATTATGCATCTATGTTCCCAGCACAATGTCTAACACAGTCTCTTCTTCCAAATCATCCTAATGTATCCAGAATGTTCTCTGTAAAACACAGACTGATGAAGTCACTAATCTCTAAAACACTTTATGACTCTTCATTAGCAAGGTGAAATTCACACTCTTAGGATGGCATGTTTTTCTAAAACCCCAGCTACTCTATCCTGCCCCGTCTCCGCTATCTCCCCTAAATACCCTTTTTTCATCTACAATAGAACTCCAGTGGCTCCAAAGAGCTACCAATTTTAGTATCTTTTTACAATATGTTCCCCATCTTCCAAGTCCCATTTTCTCTTTTTCTGGCAGGGAAATGCCAACTCATTCCTTAAAGTCCAACTCAAATGACCTATCTTCTATGAAGGCTTCACCTACCACTGGCATTATCTGCCAAACCATATCCCTTCCTTTTCAATCAATGTTTACATAGTACTTTGTGACTGAATCTTTTGAAGAAACTATCACATTTTATTATTATTATTATTTGTTGATTTGTTTATTTCACCTTCTAGAATTAGCTCCTGGTGGAGAGGAGCTAGATGTTACTAATCTTTGTTTCTCTAGAATCTAACAGGACTTGGCCTATGAGCAGATACGTATGCTTGGTGAACAAATGACAAGAGAACAATGTGAATTCAAATGTAAGAAGTGGATTAAAGATAATGATGCAAAATAGAAAACTGTTGCATGATTTGCTGAGTTTGCCTAAACACATATACTCCCTAGATAAATCTGCCTTGCAGTCTCATTAGACATTTTCAGAGACATTAGTTAAGGAATCAAAAGCAATGTTGACATGTAATCATCACTAAGTAACAGGCAATCACATATATTTGTTAACTCTTGAATAAGTCCACTACTGCTTTGTTAGGGCCAGAGTACTTCTGTGGAATATATGTTTTCTTTTAAAAATATCAGGTAGGAAAGCCTGCCAAGTCCAGATAATGCGACTATGTTGTTATTAGTTCATTATCCATCAATAAGTTGCCAGTTTCAATATAAAAAAGAATTAATGAGTTCTTTCAATTATTAATGATTATTTAGAAACATAAGATTGTTTTTCATACTAGGAGGCATCCTTTTAAATTAATTGTTTTCTTCTTTCTTGGTCAATCCTGAGATTAAGGCACAAACTCAATTATCAGCAAGGCACTGAAAAATTCATAGATCTTAGCAAATGACAAAAACACCTGCCACAGGCAGCAAAGTTTTGGTGACAGGGAACATCTGGCACATTGAAAGAAAACAACCCACCCTCTGAACCACAAAATCAGCTTCATCATTCTATTGGAATTTTAAACTGGATTGCTAGCTGATTCAATTCAATCAAACACGTGACTGATTTCTCATTTCAATGACTTGAAAGGTATTCTCCCAAGACACAGAAACAGGTAAAGGAAAGACATCAGAGTTTCATTTGGAAGGGGTTATACAAGAGGCAGTAAAACAGGGAGAAAGAGTGCTGGGCTCTGAAGACACAGAGATGTGGGCCCAAGTCTTGGCTGTGCCACCCATTAGTTATCTGACTCTGGGAAAGAGTTGCCTAACTTCTCTAAATCTCAATCTCCACATTTATAAACTGGGATTAAAAATGAACATATTTCGGGATTGAGGAATATTACATAATTCATGTAAAGTATTTAGCACAGGACCAGGTAGAGAGCAAAGGCTAAATGTTGATAGTAGTATAAGCCTTCATCCTTAACAATATTAAATCATTCTTTGAACCCAGACCTGAAACTAGATGATTTCGAACACCTTCCCAGATTTCATCACTAACTTTCATTCCACACAATCTGAGTTTTTTTTCTGTTTTTCATAAACCACTCCATCTACCTAAATGGCACCATCATCCCTCAGTATTCAAACCAGCAAAGTATAAATTACAGTGGATTCCTCTCTTTCCCTCAGGCCCCTGCCCCATCTGATCCACTGGTAAATTCTATTGATGATACCATAAATACTCCCTTGTTATTGCAAT
>NW_017731789.1:248048-251244 GCF_001890085.2 Hipposideros armiger
ACTAGACTGAAGGACAAAAGGACAGCAACTTGTCTGTTCCCCTTCCCCGATTCCCCAACACTGTTCCCTCCCCCAATTCCCCAATAAAATCTTTAAAAACAAAACAAACAAACAAGCAAAAAAAAAAAACAAAGTTACAGTTCTTTTAAAACAGAGGTTAAAAAAAAATCTGGAATTAGTGAAGGAAAATCTAAACTGCTGACAACTTTAGAAAGGTATCTCCAATAGAACTCAAAATAAATACAAAGAGAGAAGCATCTAGAATGTTCACTTTGAATGTAAAATTAGGATTAAACCCAATGAGACAAGCTTGTTTAGTAGACTAAAAATCTAATACAAAATTGAACAAAGTTAGCTTTTAGGTAGCACTGATCTTCACTCAACACATACTTACTGGGTACCCACATGCAGACCCTGAGAAGGTAAAGAACTACTCGGCACCTCTCTAGGTATAACCCTGGGAACAATAAAGTTGTACTGGATTTATATTCAGAATGCATCTGAATCTGTGTCATGTAGTAACAAACAATAATTTAGGCTTGGATCCCTTTCACAATTGCTAGCTTAGGCAGGTGTCATCAGGGTACTAGAGCATGCTTTTTAGTAACAGTTAACACTTTTATAAAGCTTCAGAGTTTAAAAGCTGACACATTTTGACAAAATTTTAGATGCCTCTGTGTCTAATTCTAGGATTATCTCTGTGCTCCCATAAAATACAGGAACAGGAATATTAAAGGGCAATATCATGCTATCATGCCCAAACACTTTCTGTCAGATCTGTTTACTGCAAAGAGGACTGAAAGGAATCACATAGAGGGCAGTTGGCAAGTTCAAGTGAAAGCTGAGGGACATTTTGCACTGGCTGTTACAAACTATGGATCTCTGGTGGCCTCCTACTGGCATCCTNGTACTTGAGACTAGGTAAGTAAGCTGACATTAGCTTTCAACCCCTCTATCTTTAAAAAGAATGTTAGAGAGGATCACCCCTAATGTTTCTTCTTAAATTCTAAGGTATGATCCTATGTTCAGACATATAAATGGTAACTTTTACCTAAATTACCTGTGGCAAAGGGAGCAAATGGCTGAAAAGCCAAATATTAGAAAACAGAGAGCTCTAGTGCACTAAATCAAACTAAACTGATTTCTTGAGAAGGAACTTCACTCATGAATCCTATTTGCATTTGCATTATAGGACATTGAATTCAACATTAAATATTTCACATGAAATTATCCTTTGAAATTCTGCTTTCTTTGGTTTTTGATCATTAAGTAACCTTTCATCTTTTAACATTCTAAGTCAAGACTACCCTGAAACTCTTTAGAGCATTTGTTCCTTTTACCTTCATAATATTGCCAGGAGCCATTCTTTCCCATCATAGATCAATAGAGGATAAGAACGGGTCCCTATCCTTTACATTTCATTGCTTTTCCTCTCAGCAAGGTCCGTATTTCCCCCTGGAACAGCTTAGACATAATCCAAAGAAAAGAAACAGTCTGAGGTAGTTACTAAAGCTCATGAAGTAGTAATTAACAAGCCAAAAGACTTAAAAACTACTATATTCAGATGAGGAAAAAGTTATTAACTGCCTAGAATGCTCAGAGTTCAGTAAACTAAGCTTCACATAGTTCACATGATAACAAATTTCTGCCAACAAGGTTTGAATATCAAGATACAAAGAAAAATTATTGGAGAAAATATCTAGGATAGTCCAATCACTTATATTTTTTTACTCTAAGAGATTTCATTTCCATTTCTTTATTTTCAAAAATGTACCCTCCTTCTCTCCTCCCAGTCCTTGTCCTTGATTGCTCCACTAGTGAATTTGTAACTAGGGAGATTCATCAAAATTACCCATTGGGCTTAAAATGCAATACTCCTGATTCAGTGGCTCTTTCTTCACTCGGAACATTTGTAGTTTTTGATCCATCAGATCTTTACCTGGCTGTCTTTCTCCAGGATTTCTACATCTTTGCTTACATATACCTTAGAGATGCCTTTCCTAACCTCCTATCCAAAATGGTCACCCCTTCTCTCTCCTTAACAATAGCCATTTACTCTCATCTATTTTCCTTCTTGGAAGTTATTACTACCTACAATTACATACTTATTTCTTCTTTTGACTATTACCTGTCTCCTCTCCCAAGCTCCTAAAGGGCAGAGAGTTTTCTATTGTGTTTATTGAAATACACCCTATGCCTATAGATCTTGCCCATAGTAGACCTTGCCCAATAAAAGCTATTTTTTTTCCTCAACTAACATTTAAAGTGATCAAAAGCCTTCATCTGTCATTTATACCCTCTTGCTTCAAGTCCAAAATTTCTGCTTCCCAAGATTGCTCATAATCTACCTCTGTGTTACTTAAATGCCTTTGTTCATTATCTGTTCTTTCATTAAACAAATGTTTAACATTTAATAATTTAAGAACCCTTTCACAATACTGTCAGTTTTCCTCTACAATTTCTGTCTAAACCTACGTGACATGTAAAGAAAGCCTTTCATTATGGAAAGGGCTTGAGTTTGATAAGCCATGACTTTAGATACCCAGGGGAAGTCATGAAGCATGACTAGCATAGGAGGTAATAATTATTTGAACATTGTTAGGGGAAAAAAAACCAACTTTCTTGGCTTTAGGTTTCCATGAGACAGTTTCATTAGAACACCATTATTGGTTTTCATGCCTCCAACTCTTCATTTAATTGATAAATTTGAGAAATGGTAACAAGCATGCTCATCTCAGTGTTTTGGATCTAACAGTCCACAGTAGGGCAGTGGGGGCAGGGAGGAGAGGAAGGCATTCAGTAAGCTGTCTGTCATGCTTAAAGGCTCTCTTCCTGTGTTACAGGGGAAACCTGAAATTATCCAGTTGGGGAGGGATAGGGGTTGTAAGTAAGATTGTTTAATTTAGAACATGTTTCATTAAACCTTAGTGCCATTGACATTTTAGAGGGATAATTCATAATTCTTTGTGGTGTAAAGCTGTCCTTGCGTTGTATGATATTTAGTAGCACCCCTGGCCTCCCCCACTAGTGGCGGTAGCACCCCCTTCCCAGTTGTAACAACGTCCCCCGGGTTTGGGATAAACTTTCCTCAGTTGAGAATCGATTATTTAAAATAAGGAAAATCTTTGTGGCTATACATTTAAGACATGTGCAATTTAGTTCTCATCAATAATAAAACGATTTATTCTCTATCTGT
>NW_017731789.1:253439-258120 GCF_001890085.2 Hipposideros armiger
TCATCCTTTGTGCTCCATGTCAAGGCAGAAAGACGAAATCCTGAGAGTTTTGATTATCCTCAGAACAAAATGAAAATCATAATTCATGTCATGTCATAATTCATCCCATCATAACTTTAAAAATGTATGATTTCCCATTGACGGCAATGGAAAACTACTTGATCAACCAAAAGAAATGTGTTCTATGCTTCCTTTATTTTTGCATCCTGTATATTAAATATGTAGTTCATTGTTTGCATTTAATGCAGTTGCGTACACATTTTGGATGTGGGGCTCATTCATGGAAGTCCTCACACAAGTTTCCAAAAGACACTAAACAAAACAGGAGGAGTAAATTAAAAGATCGAAAAATCTCAAAAAGGAGTCACTACTCACAATGTTCATCAGGGTAAGGAGGTAGTTCTGGACATGCTCTTTGCCATGGAAACGGACCACAGAGTCATCCACTCCCAGTAGCACCTCGATGTTGTAATCATTTTCTCCCGCGTGTCTGCGGCGCCTCATTGTTTCATTCAGCTGCCTGTCAATGCTGCTGTAAACAGTATCTAGATCATCAAGGCCTCCCAGATCTGACTCTATGAAGAAACAACAACAACAAAAAATACTCAAAAAATAGGCATGTCAGTTTCCCCAATGAACCTTCTAATAACTTCTTACAAAAAAGAATCTTCTAGGGGACCTATCGTTATAATCCATAATCACTGAGACACTGCATTTTCAGCTTATTCTTTAAGTAATATGCACATTCATATGATCAGACAGACATCCTATAAATTCAACACAGAACAGCAACACTGAGGGTAAAAGAATATTACTGTACAGAGAGCAATGTTGCCATGCAGGTTGGAATGTTCCTTGAGGACAAGAGTAGTTTAGTCTTCTAGCTGCATCCTCAGTGCAAAGCAAAGTGTTGGTAGAGAACACGTGGTAAGTAGTTATTAAACAAGTGGTGATTATAAAGAAAAAATGTGTTGATAAGTTTACAGTAGTTAATTAAAGTAACTATAGAATGTAGCATTTGTATCCCATAAATTTAGGTCTCTCCTTTTTCCAGTAGCCTGAACTTAAAAATCAAATTATAGCATGGCAACACAACAGCATCTAGTGGTGTAAATATTGGTCCCTATATACAGTATGGTTTTCTAGTAAATGCTGCAAGGGAAAGAGTAGATATGCAAGGTACATCCACTTAATATCCACTTAACATTATAGGTCTACACATTTGTGCTGGCCATCATCTGGATAGCAGGTCATTTTAATTGTCATCAAGCTACATCTATAAGATGCCAAAGTAAGAAACTCAGAAGGTTACTTATATCTAAAGAAAAAATAAAAATAAAAACCATTTTTTATTTTATGCAGTTGAAATAATTTAAATTTACTTTCCAAATGGAATTACACATATACTCATACACGCACACAGATATACATATATACACAAAGAGAAATAAATGTACAGCTATACATACCTCTGTCTATCTGTATCTATCTATCCATCTATAAATCTGGAGAGAGTGACAGTGGTATTCTTAGGTTCTAATTTTCTACATTATCTGCCCTCAAATTACCACATTTTTATAAAGAAAATGTTTCTGGTGAATTGAAAAAAATACCATTGGATACTAAAATAAAAGCTATTCAAATTTTTTGTACAAAACTGAAAGTATATTCCTTTCCATTTAAAATATATAAAACCTGGAAAAAAATTATTTTGCACACTGCCTTGATGTCTAAAACAACATATCTAAAAATACATTTGACAGACCCACGTCTGACTCATGCTTTATATAAAGGTTTATTTAATGCTGAAATGGGGCCTTAAGCCTTTTGAATCAGTGTCTGACATTAATGAATAGGCATTTTCCTCCCCACCTTGTTGGTTTTAGTAACATTGGGGGTGGGGAGGAAAGGTGTCTCTTGGCCAGAAAGATTGATGACCAAGCCCCAGCCACATGGGATTAGAAGTAGTAGAAGTAAAGATCCCACTCACACCCTTTCCACTTAAAAAAAATATATAGAAACACCAGTACCCTCNAGCCTTTTGAATCAGTGTCTGACATTAATGAATAGGCATTTTCCTCCCCACCTTGTTGGTTTTAGTAACATTGGGGGTGGGGAGGAAAGGTGTCTCTTGGCCAGAAAGATTGATGACCAAGCCCCAGCCACATGGGATTAGAAGTAGTAGAAGTAAAGATCCCACTCACACCCTTTCCACTTAAAAAAAATATATAGAAACACCAGTACCCTCCCCTATGAGTATGGACATAAGTTCTGAATGTGACTACTCAGGTTTGAAAGCTATACTGTAATTCACTACAACCCAAGCGCAACTGCTAGATCATTAGCTGGGAATTTTCTCCTCATCAGGGGATCACATTGGCTCTACAACACATAAATAACTCTCACCGCCATCCACATCAAATGGAAAGCTTTCCTCAAAAGTTGTTTTTAAGAGTTGTAAACCCACGTTAAAGGCAAGAGACTACACCTGCAAACAGCTTTACTATTCAACCTCAAGTCTTTTCACACACTTGAGAATGTGAAGGGCTGTGATAGCGTACAAACAGGAAATTCATACATGAACTCCCAGTTCTAAAAATGGCTCTTTTTTTGACAGAACTGTCAGCGGCAGAAACCAATGGAAATATACTAACAATGTCATCATATCATTAAGTCTGATGCATGAATGAAGAAAGTTGAATACTTATTTCAGAAAGAGGGTTCACTCTGCTCTAACACACCTTTGGTTGGGCCTTTCCATCTCTCTTTAAATAGGTAGTTTTCTGGAAAGGGGATCTCTTTTTTTCATTTCATGAAACTTAGCAAGGAAGAACGAAACCTTTTTCTTTCAGCCACTGCTTTTATTCAATCAAGAATATGCCTGTGCCCATTTCTCCCTCTACTGTACACTGTTCTTTTCTATGATTCCTAAAGTGGGCAATGTCAAACATTTCAAAGAAAAACAGTGGAATAACTTCTTGCACTTTTTATCTATACACATCTCTATTAATTACAGACAGTTCTAAGGCTGTGAAATATCTTCAGCATGAATTTTTCTCTATGCCTACTTTACAATTTAATAGTAAATATTTAGTAGCATGGGCTTTTAATCAGACCTACCTGGCTTCAAGTCCTGGAAGTGTGACATCTTAGCGGTGTGATTTTACTTAAGATGTCTAACCTCTCTAAGCATCAGTTTCCTCCCCTGCAAAATGGGATAATACCTACTTTGCAGACTTGCTGTGATATGATTAATGGTCACGAAACCACTGTGTATAGTGCTTAAATGTAAGTGCTCAAATATTATTTATTGTTACTACTACAATAATGATGATGTGATGATAGTCATGATTTCCCATTAAGAGCTGTCAGTTTTTAAAGCTTTCTAAATGATTTTATACATCAAAAAACAAAGTTACAGGGACGGCCGAGTGCGCGTTAGTTAAGAGTTGGCTTGGAAGCGTGAGTTCTGAGCAGCAGGCCCTGGTTCGGATCCCACATGAGGGCCAGTGACGCTGCGCCCTCTACAGCTAAGATGGTGAACAACAGCTTGACCTGGAGCTGCGCTGCCGTGAGTTGCTGGCGACGGTGTAGGCTGCAGTAGACTGCCATAAGCTACTGTGAGTGGCTGGCAGCCAGGGTGAGCTGCCATGAGTNAAAAAAAACAAAACAAAGAAACCTAAAATGCATCCTTTTGTTTATCTTTGACACCTAAACTCACTGTCTGGTAAATATACTATATCCATTTCTACTTTCTTGTCAATAGATTCGACCTATAAAACCTTTACATTTTCAGGTGCCCTTCAAAAAATGAAACAAACGAACAAAACCTAAGCAAAATAAAGGAACAACAACAGATAAACAAATTCCTAAAGACCCAGTTTAACTCCCAACTTTCTGGTTAATTACAGAATGAACATCTTATCAAACATTTCAATTTTATAAATACAGAAACAAAATCCCAGGAAGGAATTTATCTGAGGTCACAGTGAATAGAGTTTGAACTAAGCCTCTGCCTCCTAAGTCCCAAGTTAATATTCTCAACACTTTACACCTGGGATGACTACTGTCCTAGCGCCCTTCCCTGAAATCTCATAGAATTTATAATACAGCACCTACAATATAAGTCTTAATAACAGCATGCTTTCTACTGCTCAACCTTTAAATTTTCTTTTTTCTCCTCAACTAAATTATAAGTTTGTGAGGAAAAGGACCATATCAAATCCCTGCTGCATTACTCCAAGAGCTTTCTGTAGTCTGAGCACCAGTTAGGGACCTAGGAAGTCTGCAATGACTGACTGCCTTGCTAGTGGTAGGAGAAAGCAGGCCAGGGACACAATGAATGGTACAAGTGGGAAGAGCATCTCCACAGGAATTTGTAAATTTTAGGTAATTTTAGAAGTAAATTTCATGCTGAAGTCTACTGGGTTGTCAGAAAAGCCATGATGCATTTTTACAGTGAAAAACATAGAAAAAAATATGTCATGACTTTTCCAACACAATAAAACATGATGGTATATTTCTGCATATATACACAGCACTGTAGTAAGCATATGGCTTGCATTTACTAATTCAATCCTCTCAAAATCCCTAGCAAGGTAAGTTCTATTATTTTTCTCATACAGATGGAAAGACTAAAGCAGGCATAGAAAGTCTAAACAACATTCCCAAAGTTACACAA
>NW_017731789.1:264815-274496 GCF_001890085.2 Hipposideros armiger
AATGGCAGGAGATAAAGATAAAATTGAAAAGATTACAAGTTCTGATCAAGTTCTGAATCTGATACAAATACATTGGGGTTGGGATGCAATCTTAAGCATATGGTCATAAAGGCATATGATCATACCCTATATTCTATTTTCTTCTTCCTAAGGAGAATGTCAATTTTATTTGAGGTGGCAATAAACCCAGCTAAAAGTCATTCCCAGTCTCCCTTGTGACTAAGGACCACACATGACTAAGGCTAAGCCAGTGAGATATGAGCAGAAGTAGTGCTCATACCTCAGTGGCTTGTATGGAGGGCTTTAGCAAAGGTTCCCCAAAGGAAGGTGATTCATCTTGGTAGGTGCGTTCCTTTGTCCCTCCACTCAGTATTTCTTTCTGCAGCCTGGAAACATGGCCATGATATTAGGAGTTCTATGAGGTGATGTTGGAATACTCCACATGTGCGGAGTAAGGTAAGACAGCTATAAAGAAGGGATCGGACCCCACGATGACTGTGGAGCTATCCCCGCCCTGGATTACCTAACACCAAGCTTTACTACACATGAGGAAGAGCACCTCTAGTATATTTTGGTCATGTTTGGGTTTTCTTTTTTTTTACATCACTGAATCTAGTCTTTATAGCTATGACACTGGAAAGATTCGATTTTGTTTATTAGGTTCTTCCAGCATTCCTGCTCCCTTTGGAATGCAGGCTAATATGTGCATAAATGAATGCTAAAGTAAGATTCACTTTATCAAAATGTCCCACAGCAATTTTCTTTATAGTGCATCTACTTCAGAAAATGAGGAAGAATCATACTGTTTTGCAGTAACAATAAATACAAGATGAGCCTATATGTAGAAATTTATATGAACAGAATACTGCAGTGAAAATGAAGTGACTGGAATGCCAGTAGCTGTATGTTCCAATAGTAGGTGGAGATCCTAAGGTTGGAGCTAAAAATAGGTGTAAAATTCAACAATGTCATATGTTAACATCAGAAGCAGAGAGCAGTTAACTTAAATAATTGTGTTCACGTGTTTGTATCATCCAACAGTGATTTTTCCATTCTTTTAAAAATTTATATTGTTATCAATTTCTAAAAATATACAGTAACAACATCTCCATATATATGAGGGTACCATTCTACCAAGTTATAAAATATTTCTGTGAAAAGCAGCTAAATCCTTCACCAACTGGGGAATTCCATATTAATAGTTCAAAGAACTACATGCATGCTAATTTATGATGGCCATTCTGAAGTTTCATTAAGTAACTTTAAAAAAATAAAAGACATTACCCTTGAATGAATATTAGTTTCCATGATTTCTTTTCCCCAAAAGTTTTAATTCAAAAATACATGTGTTGCTTTTGTTTTCACTGACTACTTTAAGGGATACCATATGGCATTTTTTTAACAGACAACTTACCTTTTAAGTGAAGAAAAGATTTTATGCTTTGGGTTCATGATCATTAGCATGCAAATAAAAGAGATAAGTCACCTCAATGTCCAATATATAGAAAATTATGACTTTTAATAAGAATCTTCTATATGACAGAATATTTTTATCTGCAAATAAAGAAAACTTAAAGTATTTTAAGCAACCAGAAAACATATTAGTTTGCCTTACAAGAGGTCCTGAGGTAGGGTGATTCCTGGGTTAATTAGTAAATCATCAACTACCCAGTTTTTCCATCTTTCCATATCCTGCCATTCCTGGTGTACAAACTCTGTCTTCAGATTAGCTTCTTTGATTATTCCAAAATGGCTATACCAATTCCAGCATCATATCCAGGTACAACAAACTGTATCTTCACACATATCTTAGGAGTAGGCAAACATCTTTTGTAGAAGCTTTTTGGTTCATTCAACTACAGTTTTCAGTGATTAGAACTGAATTAAATGTCCATGTGAAAATCATTCATAGGTAAGAACAGAGCCTCGCATATGTCTTAGTCCAATCAAATGTCAACCTCTGTGACTGAGGCCAGCCTCTTCTGAAGCACACGTTTAGGAAAAGTGTGGGTTTATGGATAATACTAAAATCCTATTAAAAAAAATAGAGGGGGAAGTCCTTAAAATAAAAAGGGGGGGTGGGGGTGGGGAATGGATGATGTACAGGCAGCCCACACTGCTGAGCCCTCCATCTCAGATTCGCCTCTTCCCTCATTCCCTAGTAACAGTCTTCCACTGGTTTCTTTTATTCTATATTAGCTTGCATTAACACAGTGTGTGTTTAATTTCTCTTATTGTAATTTATTTGCCTAGAGATTACTTCTGCATTCTTTTGGCCTCTTCATGAGTTTGGAAAGGTACAGTCCTTCATTCTCCAAGTAGTGTACTCTCCAACCATTTCTTGAATAAATCACTAAAATGTTTGGGTGTAGACTGAGCAGTCACATAAAATACAAGATTCTCTGTTAAACTCAAATTTCATATAAACAACAATTTTTTTGTGTGTGTCCCAAATATTGATTGAGACACCTAATGCTAAAAACTTACTGTTTATTTGAAATTAAAATTTAAATGAGAATCTTGTATTTTTGTTTGCTAAACCTGACAACTCTAGGTGTGGGCAACTATCTTTCTCCAGGCAGTCCATGTAGTTATGTGGATCTATACCCTCCGGCCTCACTTCTGCATGCTACCCCTCTATACTCAGCTCTAGCAGTGGGCACTGACTCAGGCATGGCTGAGTACTATATTCTACTGCCTTGACTCTAGTAATTGGTTAATGGTGGGCAAATTGCCTACATCATGCCAGTCAAACTATAACCTAGGACTGTTTTCTTTGGAGCTACTAGGGAAGACAAGTTTTCTTTCCTAAGTTCAAAATAAGCAGAATATAACACTGCAGCTATTTGGGGCTAGCTACTGAGCTAGCTATTGGTCTACATTTAGTGCAAGAAGAGAAAAGTGAAGATTACTAATGGAGAGAATAGTTTATGTTCCAATGATGACTTAGAGCCTCTGAATCTAACCATCCCTTAAACCTTGGTCTTTTCAGTTTCATTAAGTCAATAAACTATTACCACCTCATTTTCTTTGCTATCTGCTTTTTAAAAATGTTTTGCTTAACAGAGATTGATCTTTGTTCCTAACAACTAAAATTAAAAGAACGCTGATTAATAAACCCATCTATACTTTTCCTGCTATAGTCATCAATCGTCCTCAGTTCCTTCCTACTCTTCTTTAATAAACTATTTTCAGGCTATACCATCCTTATATGATGATGGAAGGAGAACTGACTCTGGGTGGTGAGCACACAATGCAATATACGGATGATGTATTACAGAAATGTACACTTGAAGCCTATATAATTTACTAACCAATGTCACCCCAATAAATGTAATAAATAAAATATTAATAGTTGAGTATATAAAAGAAAAGAACAATATATTCTGTGTAATCTCCCAAATTAATTATTTTATTCTCTTTATTTCATTTTAAATGAAGGGTTTTGTTACCAGTGTTCTGTTTTCTAGTTTGTTTCTACTGTTGCTCTTATTCAGCTAAAATCATACAATTAGTTCTAGAAGACAGTACAGTTTTTTTTTTCAAATTTTACTACTCTGTACATTCAATAGCATTTTAATTAACATTTAGCTCCTCTTGATTAAATTATATTTTCTTTTTAAGGGCAAATTATTCATTTATTGTTCAAAGATCTCAAGACTACATCTGCGATTCTGTTGCACAATTGAAATGTTTTACTTTTTTGATAAAGCAGAATAGAATAGAAAAAACAATTAGTTTCCAGTAATACCTACATCTATATTCAGAATTAAGTCTTGTACAGACATA
This sequence comes from Hipposideros armiger, assembly GCF_001890085.2. Lineage (NCBI taxonomy): Eukaryota > Metazoa > Chordata > Mammalia > Chiroptera > Hipposideridae > Hipposideros > Hipposideros armiger. The sequence goes on from NW_017731789.1 coordinate 268,605, forward strand.
TTGCATGGAAATAAAAGCCTGTTACAATAAGCAAAGCTTTAACCAGAGTGTCTACTTTTTGAGCCAGGAAAAAGTTCATCCCGATAGGAGAAATGATGTTCTTTGCATAATAGCTGTAAGGTCACAGGCTCGAGGACATTGGAAGTATAGTATCCTATTCCACAGTAAGTATTGTAGTTTGGTGAATTGCAAACATCAGTTTATCTGCAACCGTGCTGGCAACCTTTAACTGATATTTCAATCACGTAAAAAATAAATTAAGAAACCCCTAAACTGATGGTTCCTGATTTACATTGTTAAAAGTTACTCAGTTTATTAACATGAAATTCTGGCTAAAAATTACATCTGAGTCTCCTTGCTCAGATTTTGGTTAATAGTAACAACCTTTCAGAAGTTCAAGTTCTTATTAATATATAATTTGTCAGGATACATTCAGTCATCAGTTGCCACTATAGAATAGGTACATTGCCTCAGTGCTTTGAAAAGATGTTATAATCTAGAACACTGCTAGCAGACAAAAAATTATCTGTTACTGGATAGCATAAGTGTAATACAGCAAGACAAAATATAATATTCACATGTTGGCTTGTTCAACCCTCAAGCTCTCAATCCTATTCCAATGGTTCTTAATACCAAGAACTCAAGCTCCAGGCGGGCTAAGTCTAACTTGTACTCCAAGCCGAGTAGTAGTACACTTCGCTACTACTGAGGCTGAATCCATACAGACTTTAAGACCAAGTCCAGAAGACAGTTATTATATAATATCCTAGAAGGTCTGAAAAATAATCACTTGTATACATAGCTGGTCCTTTAGAGCTTTTAACCTATAACATGTTTTCTGATGAAAGTTACTTAATGTATTCACAGTCACAGTGATTTACTGATCAAATATTTGAATACTTATACTTACCTGGGATTTCATTTTTGCTAACAGAAATAGGAAGAGCAGGACTCACCAAAAAATAAAAATAAAAAATAAAAATAAACCACCACCACCAACAAAAAATCCCCCACAAAACTTAGAAAGGAAGTTAAAAATCTCATCACATACTATCACTTCTGGAAGCAGCATTGAGGGGCAGTTGAAGGCAAAACACTGGTGAAATAGGTTAAGACTAGACCAAAAATTATCTCTATAGTATTATCATCAGGGACAGTACCACAACCATGTCCTTCAGAATTAGCAATCATTCTGAAGACTTTTCATTTGGCACCGGATGATGTGTTTCAGAGAAACACTCTGGGATGTTTTGAATCAAACTTGGTTTTGTTAGCTGAGTTACAGGAGGAATTTTTTTTTTTTTTGGTTTATAACAATAGAAATGTATTCTGTCTCAGTTCAGGAGAAGCTTTTTCAAAGTGAAAAAATAAGCAAAATCATAAAACAAATTAAAAACTTAGAAAATATTTACTATATATATCACAGAATGATGTCACAATCACTTAATTGATAAAGAGCTTTTAAAAACTGGAAAGAGAAATACCAAATACCAATGGGGAAAATATGTGAACAGAGAGTTCAAAGAAAAAGCAGATGTCCTTCAACTTATGAAAAAAGGCTGACCTTCACTCATACTAAGAGAAAGGAGAAATTTTAAAATAGGGGCTGGGGAAGTGAAGGAAACAGACCACAAAAAAATTTTGAATCATCATCTAAAACCAACAAAGCACTGATAGCTCCAAACATTAGGTCAGACACTAAAAGGACTAATACAGGCCTAAGTGGTTTATAAAGCCTATAAAAAGATTACATCAATAACGTCCCCATTTATCTGTAGTTCAAAAACTAAAACAAGGAGCAACATTTAAGCTTAAAGCCTATCTCAAGAGAACCATACACACTTCACATGAATAAAAACACATGAAACCAAAGATTTTAAAAAGCTACAATACCCCAAATATAAATTAAAAAAAATATTTCAGAAGACCCAATCAATCCAGGGAACCACAAAAAGGTTGCACAATCTAGATCTCCCCTCCACATTAACCAACCCATGGAAGGCCAAGGAAGAGCAGACCTTCCAGACCTACGCGCCAGCCAGTTGCTGCCAAATCCTATATCAATTCCTTGTAGAACAGCGGTTTCCCATCTCGTGTCTCTCCCTATCAGGCAGGAAGCAAGCCTGTCTGTGCTATTCTATTATACTTACTTGTCACCCATCTGCAACGTGGTGCTTTACAGATAGGTAAAAAGTACATTATCTAGTTCCCTTCCTCCCAGAAGGTTGAGGCTCAGGTACAGCAGCAGTTCTCCTGTGTATATGGTCTTTATTTAGGCCAACTCAGTTTCTCCAACAGGCTCAATCTTGGGATCAGGTTTGTTGCCACCTGCATAATGCTCCTACGTCTGCAGAGCTGCTCTAGTTCTGTTGTGTATTGTTCAGTATTGGACAGAGGGCTAGATATTCTCTGCTTCCAGACTTTGCCATGAATTTTCTTCAGGTTTTCTAGATCAGTTCACAGTTTCTCAGCTATCTCATCATATCCTTGTCTATTTGTAGTAATAAGCTCAAGATAATCTAAACAAGTGAGCTGGAAAGGTGCAGCTCGAGAAGCAAGAGTCTCTCCTGACATAGTCACCACAGGTGCCCCCACCCAGAGGACAGCCATCCCTGTGGTGTGCCCAGTACAGACATGTTCCTCTTTGGGAGCAACAGGTGAAAAAATGATATGGTTCTGAGGAAGGCCCACATTTTGTGCATACTATTCAATATTAGGTTCTCCTGTTGCTGGGAAACGCAACAGCCACAGCATGCTATTGGGAACACACTTCAGAATATTTGCCCACATCAGAATGGAGTCAATGGAATTGTAATAGATAAGTATGATATCGGGGGTGGGAGGGCAGTAGATAGGGGAGAGAGGTTGTTTCTGTGTGAAGGGTGAAAAGGAGAACTATTGCATTGTTCAGTACACCTGAAACTAGCAATAAAATAAATAAATAAATAAATAAATAAATAAATAAATAAATAAATAAATAAATAAAAAGAATATTTGCCCACATCAGCAAAGTAGAAGGGTCAATTTTTGATCATTGATTACCATTACAGTATACAATGGCATCTTCTGGTAACCTGTACTGAGAACATGTGGTTACAATAATGGTACGGGGAACCTCCTCTCAGTGGCAGCCTTACTGTTGATCTGGGTAGTTGGCAGTCTGTTGCTAAAACTGAATCCATTGTTATCTGAATTTGTCCTTTGTTAATCATTTCAATACTGCTTCTGCAATAGTATTTATAGGAATAACTGGCATATTAAGAGCTGTATTACTGCTGTCTGTATTGTCTCCTCCATCAGGATGTTTCATCTTGACAATTTTCACATTTGGTAGACTACCAAGAAATGCTTTGAGGTCGTTGCCATTCAGAACAATCCTATTGTCATAAACGTGCCCACTAGACTTAAAATCGATGACTCCCTTTGCCTTCAGATGAGGGGACATATTAGCATGATCACCAATAAAGTGTGGGGCATATAAGCCAGTTTCTCAGAATCCTTCCCAGCAACTTCAGCTGGTGAAGTTTCCTGATCAATGATGATATAATCCATAAAAAGTGCACCACTAGTCCCTGGATATCCCAGCCACATTGCCTGAATAGGAGCTTGCCTGAAAGCAAATAATTCACTTCAAGCACCCTTTGTATAACCATTCACATTTACGAGGACTTGTGTACCGTCCTGACAGGTGTGATCAGCTGTTTTTACATGGAATCTGAGAAAAATCAATGAAATGATTTGCTGCTGTCCTCACCTTCACTTGAAAGTTTGTGCCATCATCTGGGCTCAGGGCATAACAGAACACCTCAAATTTTCCAGGATTGTACATGCCTGGGATGGACTGCATAAAGTGAGAAGTAGAATGATTCCCAAAGTCAGAACTCCTATAGCCTACACGCAGTCGACCATCACTGAGCTTCACGTCCTTTGGATGCTCATATGGTGGTTTATGAAGGACATTAATCTTATCCTAGTAGAGGTTCCCATGCCTCTCAGCAATAGCCTCCTGAAGCCACAAGAAAGACGATATAGCATACTATGATGAGGATGCACAGAAGGCAACCTATTCTCTAACTAGGCAGCGACAACACTAACCAACTTCTTCATTTGCTCACCATAGTCTGTCCAATCACAGACAACCTGCAGGCAATGAGCCAAGTTATAATAAGCATCAGGAAAATCAGGCTTAAGTTTCAGAGCAGTGCAGTTAGAAGCTATTCCTTCTGGAATATTCTCTAAATCCTTGTGAATGGAAGCCCAACTTCTGTGGGCATCTGCAAATGCAGGGTCAATCTGAATGGCACGACTGTAACACTGCAAGGCTCCCTGAACATCCTTCATCTCCTATAGCATGTTCCCCATGTTAGAGTAGGCATCAGCAAAGATAAGGCTGCTTCGAATAGCCTCCTTATAATGCATCAGAGCTTCCTGCAGTTTTTTCTGCTGCTGTAGTACATTTGCTAAATTTGAATGAGCAGCAGCAAACTCTGGTAAGACTTCTGATGCTCTGTGATACAAGCAAACTGCCTTTCCCTGTTCTCATTTGATATTGGCTAAGTTATTCAGAGAGTGTGCAAGAGTGGAACACAGCTGGAGAGCTGTATTATAATAATGTGCTTCAGCAACACTGCCCTTTTCTTTGAGAGCATTGGCTAGGTTGCCCTAAGCATCAGGGAAATGTGGTTGCAGTTCAACAGCTCGCCTATAGTTGTCTATTGACAGATCTATCAGGCCAGCTCATACCATACACAAGTCAGGTAGCTGTGCACCACTGCACAATTTGGACTTAAGCTTAGAGCATGAAGGCAAGCTGCCACAGCTCTGTCAAAAACCAACGCCTCTTTCAAGACATTTTCTAAATTGATATTAGCATCCAGAAATTTGGGATCATGGGTGACAGCCTTATCAAAGTGATGAATTGCAAGCCAAATTTCCTTTTGTGCAAAGAAAATACAGCCAAGATTACTCCAAGTTACTGCAAAATTCAGTTGTGTCTCAATTGCTTTCAAATAATATGCCATGTTTCTCATCATGTGTCTTTTTTTCTCATCATGTGTCTTTTTGGTGTGTTCCTTGCTGGGAGACGAGGCGTGTGTCAGCCATAGATCCAGGTCTCAGGCTCCCTACAGAGAGGCACCTTACTAATGAAATAGGAGGTTTTACCCACCTGACACTTTCTTTGAAGTGACCCAGGGTTTTAAGCAGGTTTCCCTGGTCACTGAGAACACAGAACAAATTAGGAGTGTACTGAAGAGCAGAGATGTAAGCTTGTACTACCCCTTCCATGTCACCTGCTGCTACCAAAGCAGCTGCTGGGTTAATATAATCGATGAAATCTGGTTTGAGACATAATGCATGCTGCTAATGCTCAACTGCTTTCTGCAACTGTCCTCTTTCCTTGTACACATTCCCCAAGTTCGAATAGGCTTCTGCCAGATGGGGGCTCTGTTTAATTGCCAGAGTGCTAAAGTGAGTAGATCTGTCCATCCTTCAACACTGAAATTATGTAGATGAAAGTATTAAAAGCACACCAGTATTGTCTACCTCTTGTCTCCAGAGCTGCAGGCAGTGTTTCTCAGTTGCCTCAAAAATTTCCTGCCTGATATTCTCGATGTGCCAACTCAGCTAAGCCTTGAGAGGAAAGCATATGTTTCATTGGTTCTGTGCTATCAGCCACGTTGCCCATGGAAGATGCCATTTGGAACTTCCTAAGGGAGAGTCAGAAGGGGGTTATTGAGTCCCGCTGTCACCACTGTTGGCAGGACAGTTTCTAGAGATAGTAGTGAGAAGGCAGCAGTGGATCAGGGCTTTGGCAGGGATACGCAGCGGCAGCAGTTACAGACTTCAAACCTCAGGAACTCTGGTTGGCCATCTACCTCTCACAGTCTTAAA
>NW_017731789.1:278231-298801 GCF_001890085.2 Hipposideros armiger
TTCTACAGCTTTCAGAGTTCTGCCTATCTATACCTCTTTCTTCTCTCATACTCAGTCCTGTGAACTCTGGCCACCTTCATCTCCCAGACTCTTAGCTCTGGCTTCTCAATTCTGAGCATCTGCCAGGCTCAGCCTGAGTTCTCCCTCCCTCAGACTTAGACTGGAAATCCTCCAGGCAGTAAACTGGGGTAATGATGAGGCTCACCTCATTTATTTCTCATCTCTTAGAGAACAGCACCCATTGCCAGATACCCAGTGTTTGCAAACTATTGTTTCATATATTTTGTCCATTTCTGGTAGTTTAAAGCAGGAGGGTAAATCTAATCTTTATTATTTCATCTTGGCCTGAAGCAATTCACTTAATTGGATTTTGCTAAGAGCATATGGTGTTTTGGAAGCTTGGGTTTACCAACACGTTATTCTGTGACATAATTTAGAAGTTTCTATAGCCATTCACCTTTTCTTAAATGACTTTCTCTACACATCTACTTGGACTTGTGGAAGTTAGATAGTAGTGAAATGTTCAATGTAAAAACTCCAACATTGCTATTTTAATTTAAAAAAATCATACTTTTATGAGATATGAAATCTCCTTGAAAATGTCCTTGCAACACAGGGTATCTATCATATGCAAGGGAGAACAATTTAAGGTTGAATAGCATTTAGTAAATCTCAAAAAAAAATATGCTATTCACCTTTCTCAGAAAAGAATGTGAACTTCTTTATTTACTAAAAGCTGGTTGAGCCAAAAGATACTGTACAAGTGTTTAGAGAAAGAAACTGTCTTCCAAGAGTAGCCAAAAAAAAACCCCAAACAAACAAACAAAAAACCCAGCTGCTTGCTACTTAACAAAAACATGGAGAGAGTTCAAAAACTTAAAACCTTAGCAAACACAGGTATTGCCTTACAGTCTAAAGAATACAATGTTTGAAATCTTCAGTAAAAATGTTTTGCACTGAGTTTTTTTAGAGAATTTCCAACGAGGTTTTTAAAAATCATTTTTTTCTCATTAAAGTTTATTGGGGTGACAATTTTTAGCAAAGTTACATAGATTTCAGGTGTACAATTCTGTAATACATCATGTACATATCACATTGTGTGTTCACCACTCAGAGTCAGTTCTCTTTCCATCACCATATATTTGATCCCTTTACCCTCATCTACCACCCTCCTCCCCCCTTACCCTCTGGTAACCACTAAACTATTGTCTGTGCCTATGAGTTTTGTTTCTTTTGTTTTTCTTGTTCTTTTGTTGTTTTCAATTTTCTATACCATGGATGGATCTTGAGATTATAATGCTAAGCGAAGTAAGTCAGACAGAAAAAGTAGAGAACCATATGATTTCACTGATATGTGGTATATAAAACTAAAAATCATCACATTTAGATGAAGAAAATTGGAGGTGAATTTCAGGAAGTCATGTTACAGCGGTGAAGGTAAGAAATACATTCTGTAAATCAAGGTTCACTGTGACCCCTAAAATCAACAAGGGCCCGACTAGCAGAACAAAACTGCTCACTCAAAAAGGAGTCATTTTATGATAAGTGAAGGAAGGTGAAACAAAGATGATTCATGGTGCATTAGGTCTTATTCTGCCTAAATTCATCTTTCTAGATTTTAAAGATCTTTTTCGCATTTTTAGCGCAAGAAACCAAAATTTAATATGTTCAACTCAAATTGAGGAATGACATATTTGACAGATTAACATAGATGTAGTGAAAACATTTTCTTCAAATATCAGAAGAGCAATCCAAACAGTAAATAGTAAATCAATTTCTAAGTGAATGTGAGTTTACTTCATGCCAGCTCACAGAGATCCAATAGATTGGTAACACAACGAAAATCCTCATAAATGAACATGTTAGAATTACTAGAAAAAGTTCATTAGTTCCTTTCCTCCTACCCTCCCCATTCCCTCCCATTTTCCTTTCTTTTCCCCCTTCCCCATTCCATGCTCCCCTCACTCTCTCTTTTCATTTTTTTCCCTTCCTCTCCTCTTTAATTCCTTCTTCCCACCTATTTCCTAACATTTCTTGAGCACTTTTTCAGCACAGAATATGACCTAGCTTCTAGGAATAAAAGCTAAATAAGCCCAGTTCCTGTCACTGAGGATGTCACAGCTGAATAGAAGAGAAAGATATAGAAACAGATACTTTCATACCAGGTAAGTATGTAACTGAAGAAGAATCAGGTTGCTCCACCTGGAAAAATCTAGGAAGTTTCAACAGAGGGGGGACATATGAGTTGGACTTTCAAAGATTCACAGAGCTTACACATGTGGAGGAATCAGGAGGCAATGGACGCACATGTGCAGAAGACCTGGAAAGTACTGACGTACTGGAGGAATAGAACTTCCAAGAGGATGGAGCAAAAGTACGTGAAGATTTGTGTTGACAGACATGGTCAACAAGGGAAACAGAGGCAAGATCATGAAGAATCTCAAATATTTTATAGACAGGCTTAGGGCTGATTCTCTTGGGGCAGTTCTGTCTCATGCCTGTTATCCTAGCATAAATACTAGCAGTGCTTTCTTTCACTTTCAAATGTCTCTTGGTTTGAACAGTGATCTAAGTGGTCATTCTTCTTCTGATAGGTCTCTCAGTCTCAGAATGTGATTTCTAGGAGGCAGGGATGACTGGAATTCTCTTCCGTGAACCTGTGGTCAATGATAGCAGACTAACTACATAACATGGCTTCCATGTTCTCATTGTCATGATGGTCTTTCCTGGTTGTGAGAACAGCAGTGGTGAATTTGGGTACTTGGCAGTCGACATCCATTCCAATCCCCTTATGGTGCCTGCTCCTGCAGAAGCCGGAACTACCTGCCCCAGGGTGCTTGCGGCTAGGATTCCAGGTGAGAATCTGGATTAGATGCCCTCACATGAGGTTTGGAATTCAGAAGTGGCAAATGTGGCTGCAGAGACACTGAGGAGACCCATTTTCTTTAGCAGCATCCTAGGTCTAGTAGCTAGCTGTGTGAATGTTGAGAGGAAAGTGCAATGGTAGTGGCCGTTTGTTCTCCTCAGAAATCACTTTCAGTGGCAAGTTCTTGGAGTCAACAGGTCCCACCGCAGCTTGCTCATCCTCTCTTTCCCTGACTAGAGCCGCAATAGCAGCTGCCCGGGTGGGCCAGTTGGCTGTATCGTTCTGGGAACTGGTCCTAGAGTCCAAGTCCACAGGCCACTCCTCCAATCCTTCCAACAATTTAATGTGCACTTAATTATTTATATTAAATCCTTTCAAGCTTAAAATAGCTAGTGTGGTTTCAATTTCCTGGAACTGAACCTTGACATATATATGGTAAGTTATTTAACAAAACGGGGTCTCAAATCCATAGCTGTGTAATAAGAGGGCTGGGCTAGTCAATGACCTGAAAGATCCCTCCTACCTCTAGAATTCCACTTCTGTGATTCTATGCTTTTGTGGAGTTTGCCTAATACCTCTATCTGTCTCTCCTGCATCGCTCAGAAACTGCTGCCAATCTGGCCTCTAGCTTACATTGCCATATAACCGTTTCTCTAAGATCGATATTAATACACTTTCAGTCATCAGAAAATGTACCAAAAGCCATAGGATGTGTACAAGGCAGGAATGAGAGGTCACTCATTTATTTAATAAACACTATTGAACATCTATTATGTGCCAGGTGCTCTTAATAAATATTTTATACACTCCTTTACCTAGTCCAAGCATTGTTTAAACAAACATTCCTGAAAGTACTCATTTTATCTTTGTCTTGTTTGCAATTGAATAGCTTTCAGGCCCCACCAGGTATATACCCCTCCCTACCCCTTTCCATTCCAGGCTTTAGTAGGTATAGCTCCTTCTTTACAGAAATTGTCCTGAGTCAAAGGAGGATTTCTTTTCCCATCTCTCTAGACTACTGTCTCCATTATTTAGCCCACTTTGCTTTCTTCAATAGAGCAGACAGTCACACATTCTCTTCACTGATGCAGTCTTTCAACTCTGCATTTCATTCTTCTCCCCTCTTAGTTTTCTATATATCCCTTTAGATGGCCCTTTGCTGGATCCTGGGTTCCTATCAATTGGCTGAGAATCACCCAAGGCCTTTTGCTTTTTATACATACTTCCTTGGACAACTCATTCAGTCAGAGAGTTTTAATACATTTTTAACCCTTAGGTTACATATCCTGAGTTACAGAACATTTCTACCTTTTGTTCTTCTCATTGTTATTATTCTCAAAGCATTAACTTCTCTCAACATAATATATCTTTCAATAACATTGTACTTCCTTTCCAGGCAATCAAAACCCTGGAGTTATTTTTACTTTGTCTCATCAGGATGTTGCCAAATTCTGATAATTTTTGCTACATAATATTCTTAAATTTGCCATTCTATTTGCATTTCTGCATCCAACATCATTATTCAGGTTCCATATATTGGTCTATTTCTTCTCTTTTGCTGTTTTCTGTCTTTTCTATCATATGTTCAACCACTTAAATTGCCTTCTTTAAATGTTACTCCAAGAACTTTTAGTAGTGCAAATTTCCTTTCTTCATTAAATCTAAACCTTTTGGCATTGGTCAAACATTTCACTACCTAAACTACATAACTTTTATTGTAGTTTCATTTTATTTTCCTCTAGAAGAGTTAACCTAATTATTTTTCAAAACAATCTACGCATCTTTGCCATTTTACTTATTTAATCAGCCTAGAATGTTGTCCACCTGAACAAAACATTCTTAAAAAGTCTTTAAAACTTGATAAAGGTCTTCCCTGTTCAAGGATCATTTCATCCGACTCTAATCAATATATTTAACAGTTCCAGAGAGCTTTCTACTAATGTTTGTAAAGGCAAAACTTCAAAAAATAATGCTCAAGGGAAAATTCATGTGCTATATTTTTCCTCTTATTCAAAGGATGTCAGAGTAAGTTCTCTGTAGAGCAAAGAATAGTCACAGATAACAAAACTCACCACAGCACGTAATTTCATGTAACAACAAAGCTAGGTATACACTACATACTGCTTGTTATGAAACAGTTATACAAATTCTTACTCACACAAGAATTTGAGAGTCAGTGTACCTTTATCCTATTTGCTTTGGAACTCTTCATTATATTGACTCTATGGTATTGTAGACAGAGGGACATAAATATTGGGTTGTCAGAAAAGTCATGACACATTTTTGCAACGGAAAACATAGAAAAAATACGTCATGACATTTCTGACAACCCAATAAATGTTCTTAAATGCAGAATACTTTTGTAATTTAAAAAATCTGATAATTAATGATTGCGTCCCTTTTTTATAAATGGGAAATATGCAAAAAGTAGTCCAACATTAAGAGATCAATATATGTTTGGTAAACAAATAAATGAGTGAACAAATCAGCAGGTAAATGGTTTGAGTTTAGAGAAAATGAGGATATAAATGGATCATAATGTGTCAATGTGCAAAAACTGGAAAAATGGATACCAATAGCTAATTGTTACTTGAGTTTCTAATAGTACAAGAAGTGATAATATCAAGAAAAAACTGGACACAAATTTACATCCAAGAGGAGGGGTACAAGTAAATAAATTAATCTTACCACAGTACATACAGAGGATACACTATAATACTGTATGATATATTATAGCTCATGGACAAATATAATATAGTCAATCCTTATTATTTCTGGATTCTGTATTCATGCATTTGCTTACTCACTAAAATGTATTTGTAATCCCCAAGTTAATACTCGAGTGTCATCTGCAGACATGCACATTTGCAAAAACACTCAATAAAACAAGAATATAAAGTAAAAAAATATTATGATTTACAAGAAAGAAAGAAATACATCAATATTTCCAAATGACATGATTGTTTATACAGAAAATCCAAAAGAATTTACAGATTGACTATTAGAATTAATAAATGAATTAAGCATGTCACTGAATACAAAACCAATATAGGAAATTACATGAATTTGATATATACAGTTGACCCTTGACCCATGCAGAGGTTGGGGTGCTGACCACTGCACAGTTGAAAATCCATGTACAACTTTCAACTCACCAAAAACTTATCTATAGTACCTCAGTATCTGCGGGGGTTTGTTCCAGGCCATACCCGCATATCAGAATCTGCAGATGCTCAAGTCCCTGATATAAAGTGGCATAAAACAATGCATACAGCTGGCCCTCAGCATCCAGGGATTCCCAACCACAGACTGAAAATATTAGTGCTTGAATCACTGATGTGAAACCTGGCGATACAGAGGGCCAACTGTATATTTGTTGAAAAGATTCACATATAAGTGGATCCATGCAGTTCAAACTCTTGTTGTTCAAGGGTAAATTAATAGCAAATGATGAAAAATGAAATTTATCAACAAACAATAAGAGAAGCAATACCATTTAAAAGACTACAAAAATAAAATTCTCAGGGAAAAAAAAATCTAACAAAGGCGTACTAGACCTCTATACTGAAAACTAGAAACATTTACTTAAAGGTACTGAGCCACAGAGTTGGAGAAAATATTTGCAATACATATCTGACAAAGCATTCATATCCAGAATATACAAGCACTCCTACAAAGTACTAAGTACTTCTACTAAGTACTCCAATAAAAACGAGAGAGACATACAGTTTTGAAAGTGTCCTTAACTATGCACTTTACAAAAATAACAGTCTAATAGCCAATAGGTATATATAAAATGTCAACATTGTTAGACATCAGGAAAAATCAAGCTAGATAAAACATACCTACTAGAATGACTAAAATGGAAAACGAAATGACAATTCCAAGCACTGGATAATATTTGGATCATCTGAAACGCTCATACTCTTAAGTGGGGAACGTATATTGGTACATGACTTTCTAAGCCATTTAGCATTTTCTACTATAGTTAAATATATACATACTCTGTGACACAGCAATTTTATGTAAAAATGAAACAGAAATGAGTGCTTATGTACACCCACCATAATACATGTACAAGAATATTCATAGCTATTTAAAATAGGTATAAATGGAAAATAGATTGAATGAATAAATTACAGCAAATTGTACAGTGGAAGAGTATAAAGCAATAAAAATGAACAAATTATTACTGCATTCAGTAACATGGATTAACCTTATGGACATAAGGTTAAGTTAAAAAAAAAGACAAAAAAAGAATAAATATTCTATGATTTAATTTACATTATACATACTAATTTCATGAAAGGGCCAAACCACACTATGCTGATAGCATTCAGAATGGTAATTACCTTTGGTGATGTAGTGACTAGGAGATGGTACAAGATAAGCTTTTGGGATGCTGGGAATATTCTATAACTTGATATGCATGATGGTTACATTTGTAAAAATTCATTGAGCTGAAACTTAAGACTTATGAACTTTACTGTACCTATACTATAAATCAAGAAAAAATTACAAAGAAACACAACAAGGTTTAAATACAAATCTATTCTATCATACGCCAATGCCTTGTTTGACACGAGTATAGAAACATGAAATTTTGGAGAACATCATAAAAATCCCTGAAGGACGTATTGTAGCAATCAAAATTGATGCACACAAATTTATGCAAGAATGGCAAAAAGCCTCCCACAAAGATTGCCTTCTCTCCTCCTAAAAAAAGTGACTTGATAACAAAAACAGTTTAAATCAATCCACAAATTTACTTGTTAGAGAGTGGAATGTCTGGTTAATGTAAGCCTAGTTCGAGGACACAGGACATTTGCCAGATTTTTGCCAAAGAATGCCTGCCTATGAAATCATTCTTCAAAAGGCCTCCCCGCTCCATACTCATGACATGATATAAACTACTTGGTATTTATGTATGCTGGACACTGCTTTAATGTACTTTATAGGTCTTTAAATAAAACCAGCTGTCACTCTAGCTAACATTAAGGAAAAAAAAAAGAAACATTGTTTCTCTATAGCACTCTCGTGTGCATTGAGAATCACCTAATTCTTAGGGTCTCCCCCACATATTTTACTACATTAAGTCTGCAACGGGTTCTAGAATCTTCACTTCAAGAAGCACTCCAGGAGGTCCTGAAGAAGGTGATTTGGGTTGCACATTTACAATACACTGCTCTATATTATAGTATGAACTATTCATTTTCAGTTGATCTGCTTATTTCAAAAATGTAATGTATTTTCTCTCTGTGATCTTAACTAGCTTGGATGATAAAACCAAATATAATAAACAATAAACTACATATGTTCTTATCTTATTAAGCATTATAAATATTTTATCTGACACTTAGATTTCATTTTTCTCAGTCACATCAGTGTAACAACACTAACCTATTACATAATCCAGGAAGGAAAGTAACTGAAATAAGGACTTTCTGTATTAGTTAAGAAGTACTATGTGCATAAAACAATTTTTCATGAGATAAACTATTAATTTTTTGTTAATAAGAGAGATACCTGAGACTTGGACCAGAGTTATCTAAGTCTGTCAACATATAAATTCAGGGTTAATTGAACAAATTTAAAGGTCAATGTGTATTATTAAAATATAGGGGAGAGATTATAAAGTGAACTTACCTAAGCTGATTGAAAGGCAGAGATTCAGAGAGAGAGGGAGAGAAAGGGAGAGAGAAAGAGAGAGGCGGAGAAAGGAAATAGGAAAAAATAAAGAAAAATCTGAAAAAGACCGAAGAGGCGATAGAGGAATAAATGATCTGTAATTTAAAACTGGATAGCAACGAGATAAACATCAAAACATTCAGGTTGAGAGAGAGCAAGACCTCCTAAGAACCATTCACAGAAAGTAAAAAGCAGAAGATATAATTCAATAAAATTAATTTTTATTACTGGAAAAATGATTTCTTAAATAAGGAACTAGAAAAAGAAAAACAGTGAACCAGATTAGTATGCTGCTCATATTATGAGCCTTGGGAAAAATGTTTGATTTCTTTCACTTCTGCACCCATATAAAATGGAGACACTATCCATTAGGCCTGCCCTGGACCTCAAGCTATTATCGTGCAAATAATGTATTAAGATTAGTAAATTGTTTTCAGTTTCTCAACATATAGTATAATTTAGACTGTTATGCTCTTTATTTATACAAATTAAGTTATATGACAACATTTTAATAACATTTAGTATCATGAGCATGAATTAAGCAAATGCTAGAGTGGAAATATATTATGGGGAAAAGGCCATGTGGAAAAAAATATATGTGTAGTTAAATCTTTCAGTTAATGAACACAATTACTTCCCCCTTCCCCTCCTCACCTCAAATATTGGACACCATTTAAATTTGAAGACGTTGGAAATACTAAGACCTTGCTTGATTTAATAACATTATTGAGAATATGACAGCAATACTGATGAAATACATACTCGTACTACTTACCAAAGACTTAAAATGCTAATTGAATGAATACCCTCTATTACTAGCAATTATGTCAATCTGAATGCACATCACCCCTTTAACAAACATATCAATGAATTATCATCAGGGTAAAAATAAAAGTCTTTAATCCTTAAGAAGCTAGCAAAACTAGTAAACTACATTCAAAGATTAAGTACTATCATCATTAGGATTAATTTATATATAATCAATGCATGCCTTTTATTACAGAGCTGTAGGGAGAATGATTCTACAGGAGAAAGACAGAAAGATGGAACAAATCATTATCCCAACTTTAATGTAGAAAAGGTCAGTGTGTCCTGCTAATCTCATCATGTAACTGACATTGGATCACAACAGTCCTAATTTTTCCAATCCTTTCTCATTGGGGTAAGACTATGTAGTTACGGAATCACTCTGGCTGCCTTGATGTCATTTGATTTTTATCCTTGCACTATTCATGTACATGTTACAGTCCTAGGACAATGGCTTTCACATCATAACTGGATTGTTCCTCCCCTTGAATGTCCTGCTCTCTGACAGTGACTAATAGTGCAATCAAGATAAAGTTTAAATCAAACAATATTGCAGCATGCTGAAAAGGATATAGATCCTCAGCCTGAAAGTCTGTGGTCTCATCAGGTTCTACAGGAGTTAACAAATGTCAAACAGAAATTTCTTTTAGTGACTTTTGTTTTCCTAATTTTTGACTGCTTGACATAGCAAAGCAGCTTGTACAAATGCACTGACGTCTTCATTTCTTCATGTAATTAATGACATGTTTCATGAGAAACTGAGTAATAAATGTTGTTTGTTGAAATACAATTTTACACAAATGAATGTACATTACCAAAGAAAAGAATGCCACTGGTTTTCTGTATTATGAAAATGCACACGACACAACACACAGACATAGACACACACACACACACACACACACAAACCCAATTAAAACAGACTGCAAAATATTTTGTTTATTGGCACCACATAAACATTCATACCTACGATATGTTTTTCAGTAATTTTTAATATTAATAATTAAGATTGTATAATAAAAGTTAACCAACTGAATTATTCTTTCAAAATAGACTTTAAATGTAAATACTAATAACTATCTCTATTTTCCCCCTTTGGTATGAAACCAGCATATTCTATATTTACTGCAATAAACAATTTTTCTTTAAAATTATTACTTTTCCTTATTTAATATACATCTCATTAACAACAAAATTAATACCATATTCTAGGCACCAGTGTAAGAGTTTTAATATATTAACTTAATTAATCCTCACAGCAACTCTGTGAAATAGGTGACATTATTGTCTCCATTTAAAAGATGGGTAAAATGAGCCACAGATACAGTGACCTGCAGAGTCACATACTCAGGCAGAGGAGCTTGTGTTTGAGCTCAGGAAGTTTGGCTCCAGAGTCCATCCCCCTAATCACAATGCTATGCTAATTTTCTGAGAGATACACAGTTTGAATTTCTGCAGGTTCAAAAACAACAACAATTTAAGGGATGTAAATGGTGTAAATCAAGCTTCTCAAAAAATCTGCAACATATTATATCAAAATGTAGTGATGCATGCATGAATACAGGGAATCAATAAACATGAAAAAGTCCCAATTCAAAACACAGACCCATATATGCACATGTGCACACAGAGAAAAAAAAGAGATTAGAAAGATATATTCTAAAAAAGGTTTTCCTTTTTAAATTTTATTTCCCCCAAAATTTTGAGTACTATTATAACTAGAAAAATCAGTAAAAGCTATTCAAAAGAAAACAAATGGGCAAAAAAGGAAATTTACCAGCAACTTTTAAAGAATGCTTATTTAATGTGTACAGGAATATATGCCACCTCCATGAGGATTTTCTTTTAATATAACAGCACTTTATAAGTACATCTATTTTGCACTTTCTATACTGTACTTGAAGTTCGTGTTTGTTGTGCCTCCCTTACTAGTTCTGTAAAGTTGTTGAGTAATTGACCATGATTCATTTCTATTGGCATCCACAGTGTCAACACAATACAAGGCCTGGCACATTAGGAGGCATTCCATAAATAATGCTTGAGGCATTTCATACTTGTAAGAGCAAAAAAAGTAAGGACAATACTGTATTTTACCACATATGAACAAAATAGTTTCAGAAGCTATCTACCAGACATGACCTCATAATTGCATAAAGACATGCATAGCTGTGTGGTCATGCGGAAGGCAGGTTATCAGCTGGAGAAATAAGAGCCACTTCCAGCGCAGATGGAAAAATCACTGACGTTAATTCTCCCCCCTTGTACTGACGGTAAATATTTTACTCACGCTTGCCAACCTCTTCTTGAAAACCTTTCCCACATCTCCACACCACGCTGTCATTCATGTTTCCCACAACTCTTGTTGCATACCTTTATTATATGTATAATAGAGCTGCCTTATAGTATTATTTGTAAGTATTTTCTTTGGCTGTATTGGGAGCTCCCAGGAGTCAAGAAGTGCGCATTATACGCCAGGACCACTGTGTACAGTCTTACAGGTTGTGCACTGCACCAGGCACCACATCTAAAGAGATGCTGTAAACATCATGTGTATCATAAATTGGTATATCTATAAAATCAATTTTCTGGTATATGACTGTAAAGTATCTTGAAGAGAGAGATTCCTTTATATTCTAATATTCAAAGTTCCTGGAACACGCAAAGTACTCACATATAAATATATATGTATGTGCGTACACGTACACACACACACACACACACACACACACACACACACACCCCAAGAACTGAACCAGTAACTAATGCAGGAAAAATTAATGTACTGAATACTGGTTTTATCTTTCAAGTTGACATGTAGGGAAAAATGGAGTCAGTATGACAAATAACATACATAAAAATGTGATAAGATTAAAGATCTTTTGTCAATAAATGTTGATGAATTTTAAGGTCTGGGGACGTGTAAAGTAAATTCTCTCTGAAGTGAATATTGAAAGCTCTATCATTACACCCTAACACTAAAGCAACCAACGTGGGAAACCGGGTCCAGGAATTTGCTGTCTCCTACAGTGCTTAGCAGCTTTAATGTCACAAAGCATGATAAGTACTCCTATTTAGGTTTAACCACATGATGTTTTCACTTTCAGGTCTACAAGGGTACTGGATCCAAGAGGCCTATTAATAGGGCAAGAGGCCTCATGAAACAACAACACTACAAAATAGTCTGTATTTGTTGGCTCTCTACTCTTTCATTTAACCAGTATATTTTGTATAAAACATTATGTTGAGTACTAGCACACTTTAGGCAGATTCATGTCACAGAACTTCTTAGAAAGATGATAGCTGTTCACTATTTTGATCTTCACTGTTGGGTTAGGGTAGAAGATACCAACCTAGGTGATGTTAAATTTTTAATTCTAATCCAGGTTACCATGGTATAATCTAATCTAATCTAGTATTAGGGTGGGCCCTGCTCTGAATGAAGAGGTGTATCCAGATTTCCAGATTTCCCAAGCTATGCTATTTAGGGATCCTTTTAGTAACTCTCTCTGCATTTAAAAGGTGTGTGTGTGTGTGTGTGTGTGTGTGTGTGTGTGTGTGTGTGTGTGTAGTGGATATCAGCAAAGAAAAATATAAATAGGATAGAATTTCCAAAAATGTGAATGGCATCAAGCCACAAACTTAAGAAGTGCTACAAAACCAAAAGATGATAACTAGAAAGAAAACAATGCTGAGGCAGTGAAATCCAAAGACAGAGGGGAAATTGTAGAATCAATCATGGAGAAAAAGAAACATTACTTTCAAGGGAACAACAATCTGACTGGCAAATTGACTTCTCAATAGAAATGATGCAAGTTAAAAGGCAGTGCAATCATATTTTTAAAGTGCCAAAAGAAAATATTCTACTAAAATAACCTATAAAAATAAGGCAAAATAAAGATATTCTCAGACAAGCAGAACTAAAACCATCAATCAAAACCATGGTCAGCAGACGCATAGGAAAAGGTATACTAAAGGTAGTTCTTCTAACAAAAGAAAAATGATATCTGATGAAAACTTATAGAAAGCAATGAAGAGCACCAGAAAAAGTAGGTAAATTAAAATGAATCTTGCCCATCTGGGGCAGTTAAAAAATATACATATAATTAAAACACATCATAATAATAATCTAAATGTTGGTAGAGAGCAGTAAATGGAATTAAGTTAGTCTAAGATTTAGCATTTTCCTGGGAAGTATCTGAAATTATACTAGACTATATTAAGTAAAGTATGAATGTTGAAATTTTTGGTAAACATTGAAAGAATGTAAAGGAATATTTATGTAAACAGCTAATTGAAATGGAATTTTGATACCAGGTGGAAATGTAATAATAAAAAAAATATTTGAGTAATTCAAAAGAAGGCAAGAAAGTAGAGAAAGAGGAAAACAAATAGGAACAAGACAAGAAATGAGTAAAATGGTAAATATAATCCAAAATATAGTATGAATTTTTGTTGTAGGTTGAACTGTATCCCCCCAAAAGATATGTTTAAGTCCTAAGCCCTGGTACCCAAGAATATAACCTTATTTGGAAGCAATATCATTGCAGATGTAATCTTATCAAGATGAGGTCATAGTAAATTAGGAAGGGCCCTTATCCAATGACTGGTGTCCCTATAAGAAGAGGGAAATTTGGACACAGACATGCAGGGAGAACATCATGTGAGGATGGAATCAGCGATTAGAGTGATGTTTCTACAAACCAAGGAATGCTATGGATTGCCAGCAACATCAGAAGCTAACAGGGAGGAACGGAAGAGATTCTCCCTAGGAACCAATCCTACTGAAATGGATTTCAGACATCTAGCCCACAGACTATGGAAGAACAAATTTTTTTGGTTTCACACACCCACGTTTGTGGTGCTTTGTTATGGCAACCCAGGAAACTAATACAATTACATTATTGTGGAAATTGAACATATATTTACATTTAAAAAAATTGCCATAGTACACAAGAAAACCAAAATAAAATACCAGCAGCATACCATTTACAAGAGACATAAATACTAAGATGCAGAGGTTAAAAATGAAAGGATGGAGAAAGGTGTACCAAGCAAACACAAAAGAAAATAAAGCAGATGCAGAAATACTCATATCAGATAAGCTAGACTTTAAAGCAAGAAACATTACTAAAAATAAATAAAACATTTATAAAAATTAAAAACTCAATCTACCAGAAAGATATAGCAATTTTAAATTCACATGCAACTAGTTACATAGCTTTACAATATATAAAGCAAAATTTGACAGAACTAAATTGAGAAAAAGTATGTTTAATCATAGTGAGTAGTTTTAATACAATTAACAGTAAAGATAAGCAGATTTAGAAAAACAATACATTTCTAGATGATAAGCAACACAATTAAAAGCTTGATTTGGTAACAAACATCATTGTGTCCAACAATGACAGAATTGACATTCTTTTCAAGTGATTATAGAACATTTATCTATTGCTGGACCACATTTTTTTGCTGACCCATGAAGCAGGTCTGAACAAATCTCAGAGAATTTAAATCATTAAGTGTTCTCCTACTACAATGGAATTGAGCAAGAAATCTAAAGCAAAAAGACAATTAGAAAATCTTCATGGAAATTACTAAGCAATATACTTATAAACCATGTGTCAAGGAAGATATCACAGTGGAAATTAGAAAATATTTTGAACTGAATAGTAGCATATTATAATTTGTGGGATGTACATGTGGCTGAACTTAGAAGGAAAATTTATAGTCTTGATGCCTAAATTGGAAAAAGAAAGGGTGAATATCAATTTTCTAAATATTCATCTCAAGAAGTTGAAAGGGAAAAAAAATTAAAAGTCATTAAACTAGATGAAATAATAAAAAGAGAGAAAATACAATAGAAACAAATATCCCACAGAAGAAAAATTAAAACAGCAAAAAAATGAAATCTGTGAAAAAAGTGATGTAGTATTAGAAGACTTCTACAAAGATCAGAGAAACAAGATACACATTCCAAAAATATGAAAAAGGGGATATCATTACAGATCCTTAAATAATTTTAAAAATAGGAGGGTATCATGACCAACTTTATGTCAATAAATCTTAAAATTTATAAGAAATGACGGGCCGGCCAAGTGGCACGATGGTTAAGAACTGGCTTGGGATGCCAGAGGGCCCCAGTTCGGATCCCACACATGAGGCCAGTGACACTGCCCTCTGCAGCTGGGATGCTGAACAACAGCTCAACCTGGAGCTGGGCTGCCTTGAGTTGCCAGCGACAGCATAGTCTGCAGCCCTGTGGCAGTGGGTTGCCATGGGCTACCATGTGTAGCCAGCAGCCAGTGTGAGCGGCCAGCAGACACAGTGAGTGGCCGTCCAGAAGCCAGCAACTGATCTGCCTTACCCAGGAAGAGCACAATGATGGTGCCAACTTGGGCCATGAAGCAACGTCCTCCACAACTAGACTGAAGAACAAAAGGACAGCAACTTGTCTGTTTCCCTTTCCCCAATTCCCCACCGCTGTTCCCATCCCCCCAATTCCCCAATAAAAATCTTAAAAAAAATTATAAGAAATGAAAAATTTCCTTGAAAAACACAGCTAACTAAAAATGATACAAAAATAAATAAAAATATGAATTGTACTGTATTAAGGAAATTCAATTTGTAATTAAAACCTATCCAGAAACAAACTATAACTGAATTTAGCAAGATGGCTATAGAGTCAATATAAAGATTATCTTTTTATATGCCAGACACACAAAAATTTTTAAAGAATTCATAAAAGAATTCATAAACAGTTCATAAAAGAAATCAGATAACTAGGGATATATAACAAAACATATGCAATATTCATACAATGAAAAGAATAAAATATTATTGAGTGAAAATAAAGACATAAATATATGGAAGAATAAACTGTGTTCGTTGTTTGGAATACTCGCTATTTTAAAGAACGAATTCTCCCCAGATTTATAGATTTAGCACAATCCCAATCAAAATCTCAATAAGTATTTTTTTGTGGATGCTAGAAGGGCAATTAAAAATAATTATATGGAAATACAAAAGGCACAAAGACAGCCATGGCAATCTTTAAAAAGTAGCACAGATTTGAACAACTTACACTACCATATATCAAAATCTATTAGAAAACTCAACTAGTTAAAAGAGTAGAATACTGATGCAAGGACTAACAAAGAGGCTCAAGAGCACAGAGAGTCTAGATTGGACCTATACACACATGGTCAACTCAAGTATAAGGCAACACTACTATGAAATGGGGAAAGAATGGCCTTTTCAGTAAGTGATGCTAGATAGACTGAATATCCATATGGGAAAAATAAATGAATCTTGAACTGTACTTATTAACTAGGCAAACAGAAAAATCAAATGTATATGGTTTATAGACCTAAATAAGAAAGAAAAAAACAGGAGAGCATTTAAATGAAAACATAAACTATGCTTGTTGACTTTGGAATAGGCAAAGATTCTTAAGAAGCCATGAAAAATGTCAACTATAGGAAAATTTTGCTAAATTCTATTTTAACATCTGTTCATCAAAAGAGAGTGAAAATTGGGCTGGCTGAGTGACTCATTTGTTTAAGAGCTCCCTCAAAAGTACAAGCTCTGAGCAACAGGGTTGCTGGTTCAAGTCCTGGCCCAAGCTGAGCTGCCACTGAGCTGCCAACAGGTGGCAGGATGGCTCAGCTAAAGAAAAAAAAAAAGTGAAAATTAAGCCACAGAAAATAGATATTTATAATATCTATATATCTAAAAAAGTACTCATACGTGCATAAAGAACTTCTATTCTACAAATCAATAGCAAAATTACAGGTATACACCCCAAAAGAAAAATGAATTATTCAAGACTTAAACAGGCAATTAACCAAAGTGGATATCCAAATGGTCAATAAACATGTGGTAAGATGCTCAACCTTAATAGTCATTAAGGAAATGCTCATAAAAGCAGAATGAGCTATTGCTACACACCTCCAGAATGGTTAAAATTAAAATAACAACAGTATAAAGTACTGAGGAGGATGCGGAACAATTAGCCTTCTCATACACTTTCTGGTAACAGCATATGTTGATAAAGCCACTCTGAAAACTGGAAATATCTACTAAAACTCAATATATGACACAGAAATTTCACTCCTAGGTATATGCTCACCAGAAATGTATATGTATGTGTACCAAAAAATATGTACAAGAATGTTAACAGCAGCCCTGTTAGTAATAGCTAAAAATGGAAACGACCCAGACCATTAACAATAAAATGGATAAGGAAATTGTGGTCTATCCATGTAATGGAAAACTGTATAGAAACAAAAATGAATGAAATATAGCTACACATATATGGATAAATTTCACAAAAATAAGCCAGGCACACACAAAAAAACTATGTAATATGCATATGCTTCATTTATCTAAAGTTCAAAATCAGGCAGAATTAACTTATAGTATTTTAAGTCAACAGAGTTGTGAGGGAAAGGTCTGAAGCGCCAGCCATATTCTAGGTCTTGCTCTGGCAGTTTTATATTTTCTAGGAAGATATAAAGTGCTGTTGGACATTCATACAAAGACTAATGACACTCTCCACAGAGTAATGAAAAATATGCTCAAATAAGCACATTGTCTATTTCTTCATTTCCCCAGACAGAATGTTTTGCATGAATAATCTAAAAAAAAGTCTTCAAAGTATATGGCTATGTTAGCAATATAAAGAAAAAGTACATACTTTGTAAGTCATTCTACAGTACTTTTTTCACTGTGACAAAATTTAAAAAATGCATTTCTTTAATTAAAAAAACTGAATGGCAGCTTGTTTGTTCTACTGCATGTTTGGGAATGGTTCCCCTATTTTTCTGGTATAGAATTCCCTACTACTATTTTCTTGCTATGCTTTGAATCATCGAAGCCAAGAGTAGTTTTTAGCATTAAGCGGCTAACCCAGAAGCAAAGAAAAGAAGTCACAAGGGATTATATTAGTTCCTGCAGGACGGCACTAGAGTTATTGCACATATGAATTACTTAAAAATTGGATAATTTTATGTGGCAAAAGGAAGAAGAAAGTTATAAATAGAAGAAAGTAAAAGATGTCATTGATTATTAACTAGGCAATGTGAAAATAAACACTTCCATAAATAGATTTTTATATTTTTTCCTTACACTAAATTTTCTTCCACTTCTGTTTCTTCCATCCTGTCTACATCGGTGGATTATTTATTGCCATTTCAGTTATACATTTCAAGAGAATGAGGTGAGTGATTATACTTTTGCATAGTTGCTTGGTTTAAAATTCTATGAAAGGAATTTATTTTTAAATTTGGAAGCTGTTACTATGGCATCAAATAAATGACAACAGAAATGGTTAGCAAAGAAATACACTCAACAACACCTTTTAATGATTATAATTATTTTAAATCTCTTAACCTTGATACAAGCAATTACTACCTTTAAATGAAAGTAGGTATTTCTAAGAAACCTCAAAAGCTACTACCTAAGCTTTATTGTTCTGGTTCTTCACTATCCTCTTCAGAAATGCTTCCATTATCTCACAGGTTATTACATGAAAGGAGATCACTGTTTATAGTTTTAGTTCTGAAATGTTTCCTCCAACTATATTTCTTCTTGATCTAGATCTTCCTGGCTACCTATTTTATTACCAATTACTCCATTTCTAGCATTACCTCACCCTTTAGACTGTGTGTAGGCCTGTCTCCCTACCCTACGACTATGACTCAGTAACCTGCCTTTGGCGACTCTGAGTAAATGCTCTATTTCATCCCAGTGAGTTAGCAAATTGGCCCAGTAAGCTTGACTTTACCACAAACTGCCTCCAAGCAGTCAATGCATTTCTAGGGGTCAGTCTATTCAATTCCACAAATATTTCCTGAGTGCCTACTATGTGCCCAGCACTCTGCCAGATGCTGGAAAGAAAATGATGAGTAAAACAGAGAGATTGTTGGCCTTTCAAGAGCTTTGATGGAAAAGACAGAGCTTAAACAAGTAATGCACAGATATATGATTATGCAGTATAATGAGTGCTGGGAAGAGAAAGTACTTAGTGCTCTGAGGGTATATAATGGTTGGCCTGACCACAGTCTGGAGGGTCAGGAAGAGCATGAAAGAAAGTGACATTCATCCAAGATTTAAAGAGTGATAAATAACACCACCCTCAAAGAAAAACAAACAATCCAGTTAAAAAATGGGCTGAATGCCTGAATAGACATTTCTCCAAAGAAGACACACAGAAGGTCAACAGACATCTGAAAAGATGCTCAATGTCACTAATCATCAGGGAAAGGCAAATCAAAACCACAATGAGATACCACCTTTCTTTTGTCAGAATGGCTAACATCAAAAAATCAAAGTTGACATATGACCAAGCAATACCTCTTCTGGGTATTTATCCAAAGAAAACAAAAACACTAATTTGAAAAGATACATGCACCCCTATCTTCAATGCAGCATTATTTACAATAGCCAAGATATGGAAGTAACTTAGGTATTCATCAATAGATAAATGGATAAAGAAGAGGTTCATGTATAGATAGATAGATAGACATAGACATATACATATATATAGATATAGATATAGATACATAGATCTCTCTCCATCCATTGTGTGCATGCGTGTGTGTGTGTGTGTGTGTGTACACATACAAATGCAATGGAATATTACTCAGACATAAAAAAAGAATAAAAATCCTGCCATTTGTGACATCATGGATGGACCTAGAGGGTGTTATGCCAAGTGAAGTTAAACAGAGAAAAACAAATACCGTTATGATTTCACTTAGATGTGGAATCTAAAAAATGAAACAAATGAAAAAACAAGACAGACCCATAGATATAGAGAACAAGCTGCCAAAGAGGAGGGCCCTGGAAGAAGGGTGAAAAAATAAGAAATAAAATAAAAAAAAGAACATTTATTTCCTCAAATGATTATTATGATGATTCCATGTGATGATTTGTGAGAAAGATTCTAGCACCCAGCACACTTTTATTCCTTTTACTGAAAGCCCAGAATGTCACTTAAAGCACAGGGCAAATGGAGTGGCCAAGAAGAGCAGTAGTAAATGAGCTGATTTTAGTAATTCTGTCACATACTAGCAATGGCCATGACCATAACATACCTCGCATGCGTAACAATTCAGGAGAGATAATTTCTTGCTCAAGCTACACCAAGAGATTTCCTCTTTGGATCCCTCCTACAGAGAGAAGCCACTGGAGGGGCGGGGGGGGGGGG
>NW_017731789.1:302926-306359 GCF_001890085.2 Hipposideros armiger
AAAAATGTGTATAAGTATACTTTTAGCCAGTGTTTGAACATTTTTGGCTCTTAAACTGATAGTGTTTTAGGGTATTCAGAGAAGAGTGCAGGGAGAAAGAGCAGATGCTAATGGTGTGGGGGCAGAGAAGGCTGTCAGGATGACACAGCAAGCTTTTCAAGCTAATCAAATAAAGGAATTTTATTAAGAGGCAATTCAACAAATCAGGTGGAAATCAGGGAAGGAAAAGGCATAGGGGTGAATATATGTCTGTTCTTTTACTTTTATCTGGAAAGATGTTGAGGTTTCCACAAACACAGTGTGGCTAACTAGATGTTCTAGATGGAACTGAGCTTTGAACCAGCTCTATTTACTGGAATTACAAATACTTGTCTTTTATAAATGAAGTTCCAAGTACTTTTAAATTGATTGTTAAAATGAATTATGCCAGCTTTCCTGAAAAAAAGTAGATGGGCAGTTACAGATTTCTATTGAGCAGTATTTCATATTAAAATAGGTCATGAATTGAAAAACAACATCCAAAATAATCTCATTTAAAGGATAAGAGGCAACATGTAGTACTTAAGTACAATATGTTAGAAATTGAACAAGAGAGATACCATTGCAAGCTTTTCCACTTTCTAGCTGAGCGGAAAAGTTATCTAACCTCATTGAATTTGTGCTACCTCAGTAAAATGAGGATAATAACAGAATCTATTTCATGATCTATGAGGTCAAGAACCAAGTCTGTTTGGTCCATCATTATAAACTTAGCTTTTAGTATATAACAGACCATATATATATTTGGTAAATAAATTTAAGACAACATAAAGCTGCTAACATATTAGCCACTACGCTAAGTGCTTGGAATTTACAGAGAATAAGACAGAAAGGGGACCCGCCCTGAGGAGAATAAAATAAAGTTATATAGGTAAAGCGTTCATCATAGTGCCTAACACATGGGAAACTTAAATTGAATGTGTTTAGATGTTGAGTCTCCTTCCCCATATCTAAGAGACTTATGGGAGTTCAGAGCCCTTTCCAGGGTTTCAGTGCATTCCTAACAGCTGATTACTTCTTCATGGCCCCTTACTCCCTGAAGAATATCTTCTTTACATCTCATGCTGACTACGATACTAAGTTCATTCTCTTCTTTGGCTCCCAAGCAAGAGCCTGTTTCAATAAGTATTTGATAAGTTTAGTTACTTACTGTCGTGCATTTTTTTCAGGGACTGGTGACCTAGCCCACTATTCCTACCATTTCAGGGTAGGAACTATCTTTCTTCCTTCTCTTCCTTTTCTGGTGCTCCAAGCAAATTAATCTTCTTCCTCAAATAGGCAAGTTCTGCTCACACACAAGTGCAGCATGATCTCATCTTCTGACACAAGCACGCTTTTCTATTTTATGTTTTGCCAACAGAGGCTGGTCCCTTTCTAAAGAGAATTCTCAAACCATGTAATAAATATAATATAATAAAATAGTAATGCTTTTATCCACCTAGTTATATTACTTACTACTTTTATAATTATATTATAATTATAATTATTATAATAGTTATTATTGGTAGTAGCAGAACCTTCCATTTCTACTTGAGAATAGAACCACATGAAACCATCCTAGATGGGCTATTAATAGAAAGACTGAGATCCCATGCAAGAGGTAGCATTTATTATACACTGCTAAAATATAAGTGCTTCCTTTCATATAACTGTATATGATGTTTCCAAACCACCATGATCATGACTTGGAATTTTTATTTCCAGTCATAGAAGTTATAATGACCAACACTATGCCAACAGTCTTAGCTCTCTATTTGCTCTATAACAAATCACCACATTTTTTAGCAGCTTAAATCAGCATTCATTTCTAATTCACAGTCTTGTAGGTCAGGGTGTGGGCAGGGCTGAACTGATCTTGTAGGTCAGAGTTTGGGCAGGGCTCAACTGCTCTTTTTTTTTTTTTCCTCAGGTTCTCAGAGAGCTGAAATTAAGCTATCAGCCAAGCCAAGATTCTTATCTGAACTTTGGGGTCTTCTAAATTCATTTCACTGTGTTCATACAGCTGAGGTCCCAGTTTTCTTGTCAGCTGTCAGTGAAGGCTTTAACTCCTAGAGGCTTCTGGTAGTTTCTTGCCATGAGGCCCTCACAGGCAGTTTACAACATGGCTTTTTCCTTTCTTCCAGGACAACAGGAGCACATCTCTCGAATACTTCTCCTTTTAAATAGGTTCTCTGATGAAGTCAAGTCCACCCAGGATAATCTCCCTTTTGATACCCCATCACATTCACAGGTTCTGCCCACACGTGGGGAGGGAGTTATACAGGGCATGTACACCAGGGATAGAAATTCTGGGGCCATCTTAAAATCCTGCTTACTACACCAACTATCCAGAAACTATGCCCCAAGGGCCATCGGTGATCCTGAATAACCTCTTCCCTGCGGCCACAGGACCAAGGTGAAGCATGTGACAGAAACTCTGAAATGGAACAGTGTACTTCGGTCTATTTCACATACTGGGCTTCCTGACAGATAATTTCTCTTGTAATAAGTAGTTATCCAGGTAAATAATAGGGTTTAATAAACCTCTGGAACAGATAAATCACTTAGAGGTCTTCCAATCATCAAAACCTCTTCTCTCACTAATAGTCCATGATTTTATAAGAAATAAGTTTAAATCAATCATACAGCCTATAGTCTAGAATTTATCATAGAGTAAAAACAGCATTTAATATTTAATCACAAATATTGAATTCAAGTATTAAAGAATGATAGTGGGTTTTCATAAAAGTAATGAAGTGGTGATTATAATTTAGTTACTGTTCCAGATACTGCTTTTACTGGATTACTTAACATAGCCTGTTTCACCTAATATGCAGCTTTCATAAGATAAATGTACTACTTTGTTTTTCGTTTTTCTCTAGTCTATTAAGACAAGAATACCACTACCGATCTGTATGTACCTGGCAAGGCCATTAGTATAAATTTGCCATTCTGCCTTAGGGAATATAACAGTTATCGCTCACACAATCCCACAGTGCATATGTATCTCACATAATGATGCCTCTAATGAGTAAGTTCAGTTCAAGAAAAAAAAATAAATAAGGCAATCAGCTAACATTTAAGATTCATACTTTTTTTTCTATGTACACAAAGAATGACCTTTGGGAAACTCGATTTGGGAAATAAAACTTCGTGAGATTGAGTTACTCTCTTACATGATATTTTATGCTGTGAACCAGTGGCATATGGTACTATTTCAACAAGAGCCAAAATATAAGGGTCCATAAACCAAGGATCTGAGTCTTTAAAAGTTATACTTAATGGTTAAATAACAGTTTTTCCCCTAACCTTGTGATTCTGTGTACTGCTGATGTAGATTTTTTAATAACAGGGAAGAATATTTTGGTAGGGAGCACAATAGTTCCGCTGCATGAAAAGCTGAAACTATGCCCAA
>NW_017731789.1:307164-335206 GCF_001890085.2 Hipposideros armiger
TTGTTCAACTTTTTGATTCTTTGAACTATGCAGGATCCTTTCAATTAATTCCATTTTTTGTTTGCTTAAATTAGTATAATCATATTCTGTGGTTTACAGGGAAATAACCCTAAGATTAAATGCCTGGGAAGTCACAGATACAACTTGTAAAACCACTCAGCAGTTTCCTCCTCTTAAACTCCCATTCACAATTATCCTGAGGAGCCTCAAACCTGAGTTGGGATTAAAAGATATACCAGTGATTTTTTAACCTCACTGTGGAACAAGAATCATCAATAAAATGTGTTAATAATACAGACACTTAGGTAATGCCCCCAATCTTATTAAATCAGGATATGTGGGGATAGAACCCAGGAATCTGTATTTTTCACAAACCCTGTGGACTAGTATGCTGCATATTAAGAATTGAGAGCTACTAAATTAAACTCTCAAACTGGAATCCACAAGATAGTTGGGTTGATACAATATTTAAATATATTAAGTATCATAATCAAGTATATTTTTCTATCTTCAATCACCAATTTATAAATTAAAACTTTTACAAGAGTTAAACTTTTAAAATATATAGTTATTTTAAAATACCCCTTGGGTTTGCAGTAGAATTTAGTATAGTTTAACTTTCATTTAAACGATCTCCTGCTACATAAATAGTTATTTCCCTGAAACAAAATTTACAGTCTTATAGTATATCCAGTAAATAGAAAGTTTCTTCTGTTTCAAGAAGAAATGTTTTTCCCACTATTTTTATTTATAGCTGGTGCATCTCCCACATTCCAAAATAAATTACAGCATATTACTTATAGTATGGCTGAGTGATTCCTAGCCAACCAATTTTCTCATAGATAACAACTGTAAATACTATTGGCAAAGAACATTTTGCCAAGACAAAACAAGCAACAGAAAGCAAGGATCCTGTGTTCCTTTAGTTCTATAATTTTTAAAAAATTAATCACATGATCAGTGCAACAAAAGAGAAAGACAATTTGATTTATTTTTCAAATTTGTTTTTAAATGTTAAAATAAAGTAAGGGGAGAGAGAGAAAGAGAGAGAATGAACCAACTAGACAAATACCCAGGGCACACCATTACAACGTATTCATGATCCAATCACAAATGAAAGAGTAGATAAATTTTTCAACAATCTACATCTATTAGGTTAAGCTAGGATTCAAATGCAGGCAGTCTGATTTGAGAGCCTGCCCTTTAAACCCACTGTACCATTTAATAAAAAACATTCAAGATATAAAAATGTAATGTTTTAAAGGTTCATAATGAAGCATATCTTCAGTATGTTGAACTAGTGAGTCTTTTTGAAATTCTTATCCACTGGCACTCCTATTTTAAAATGAGGTGAATGATAAAAATACAATATCTAGTTGAAACATCAGATTTAATTTAGAAAAATAAAAACTCTTATTAATAGCTAATGCTATCCAAAATCTTAAGAACCTATTCTTTATCATTGGCTATTAAAGGAGTTTCATAATAAGTGGCTATCTAATTTTTCAAGGTTAATAGACATAATCAAGAAAGAAATTGCAAATTAGTATTTCTTTGTAAATTCTGAATACCTTCCCTTTAGAGGATTAAATCTATTAGCTGATATAAAGCATTAGATAACTAAAATTCTTAAGATATTTACAAGTTACAAGACGTTTTTCATATAAACATTTCATTTAATTCTCATAACAATTATGTCAGGCAGGCACCCTATTATTAGACCATGAAACAGGAGTCCACGGAAATTTAGTCATGCTCCCTGGCCACATGATTAATAACTGTCAGAATCACAGCCCTTCTCTTAAGCTTTATGATCTGAACCCCTTACTCAAGTCAACTATACTTGCTATCTCTTACATTTATCATAAGTAATGACAAAAATTATTAAATGGTAAATACCTTCCTCAAATATTAACGTCACATACCAGGTACTACTCAACTGTCAATTTTTGTATTTAAATCTCTTAAGTAAAAGTAGGGTGTCAAGCCACCTATAGATGGACACCGAGGAAGGGAATCAGGCTTGGAGTTATATATTGGGGTGGTCATGTGTAAGTCTTATATCACTCTAGCTATAGTGCACAAGATTAATTAGAAGAAGCATCTGTACTTGCTATGGTGAATGCAGTACTATCAGAATTTCCCATTGAAATTAATTTGAATTTGGTACCTACAGCAACTTAAGTGGTGCTGGTCAAAGCACAAAGGGTTCAGTCTCTTCCTGGTTGATTAAAAGGCTCAGACTCAAAAATGCAATTTAATTGCTGTCCTACAGTATATAATTAGCAAAAGATTAAAAAAAAAGTGGTGTTTTTACAAGTTCCTAAAGAATGTTACTTAACTACATCCGACACTAAAGAAGTAATTTTCTCACATCAAAGTATAAAAGCATAAATCCAGGTAATTACCATATAATTACTAGCAGCCAATTTCTGTCTCATTTGTCAGTGAGATAGAAAATAACTGGAAACATATTACTCATTTTTGAAGAAATAAGCCACAAATCATATGTACAAACACATGATTCATATGTCCCATTGAATAGGTATGTACCTATTCTGAGATGTATTTTTATTTTGCAATAGAGATTATGGTTCTCCTCTGTCCAAACCCTTCCATTGCCTCCCTATGTCTCTGGAACAATAGAAATAATGTGTAAGGTTAGTTAGCCAAGGCCAAAAATTCAAGCAGTGTTCATAGAAGAGATTCTAAGTAATTTGCTCAGCAGTGTAGGGGTCTTATTTGCATTCGGTATTAAGCAACTCCAAAGTAAAAAGAATAAAGAAGGAGAGAGGAGAGGGAGACAGAGGGACAGAGAGGAAAGAAAGGAGTAGCAGTCATTCTTAAATAGAAGCAGCTAGGCTATTTTTGGTTGAATCATATGTTTATACCAGATAAGACAGATACAATCTAAAAACATCTTCTCCCCTGGAGAGTAACATCTTCCTNAGGAGAGAGGAGAGAGGAGAGAGGAGAGAGGAGAGAGGAGAGAGGAGAGAGGAGAGAGGAGAGAGAGAGAAAGAAATAGGCAAGGGCCATATCAGGCAGGAGCTTGTATTGGCAGGATAAACATTTGAGTCCATGAAGTGGAGATACTTTATATTGGAAAATTATTGAATAATTAAGATAAGGAGATGAGGAAAAACTCTAAAATTTTGACAGGGGAAACTAAATTCAAATATATCCCAGTGTAAGAATGTTTGCTCTGAAGAAGAAAAGTAATCACTCTGATTTTGAATTTTCAAAAGTCTCTCTGTGCCTCCAAAATACAAATTGAAAAAGCACCCAGGGCTACGATCAAAACATTATGTGGTATAAAATTCTATAAGAGAAAATACAGATGACAAAGGGGAAAACTACAAAGTTAGATATCAATTTATATTAAGAAGAAGAAAGGGGACAAAAATGCAATACACCAGAGATTCCAGCAGCACTAGGAATACAGGAGAGGCAACTTTAAGATGAACAACAAAAGAGGATCATTAGATAATAACTATTAGAGTCTGAAAGCCTTAAATATATATTTTCAAATATATATATATATATATAACAGATTACATATAAGTGCTATATATTGTTAAATATAAGTAAAACATAAAAGAGTAAATATTAAA
Organism: Hipposideros armiger; assembly: GCF_001890085.2. NCBI lineage: Eukaryota > Metazoa > Chordata > Mammalia > Chiroptera > Hipposideridae > Hipposideros > Hipposideros armiger. The sequence continues at coordinate 310,779 of NW_017731789.1, forward strand.
GTTAGAATGATTTCATTCACAATGCCACATACAGAAAAAAAAATTTACACATATGGAGTAGAAAGATAAAACAGTTCTCTTTTCACTCTTGTCTCCATTTTATATTTAAATTGGATAGGTCTTATGATTCGCAGATCCTATCAAAAATATTATCTAGCATTAATTAGATATACTATCTACCATTAACCCCAACACGGACTACAAACAATTATTCCAAATTAGCTTGGACATTTCATAAATACCTGCCACTGTGGAGGCGGAAAGGTAAGGTGGAGAGAGGGCGCTGGACTTGAGCTGTCTGAATGTCACTGAAGGCGTGAGCCACTGAACCTCTAGATAGTGGGTCTCAAGCAAGGGAGTGCATTAGAATCACCTGGAGGGCTTGTTAAAACACAGAATACATGGGCCCACCCCCAGAGTTTTTTATCTAGTATGGCTTGGTTGAGGCTTGAAAAGTGCATTTCTGATGAGTTTCTAGGTGAGGCTGATGTTCCTGATCAGGAATCGCATTCTGAGAACCTCATCTCTGAGGGCATATTTCCTCCTCTGTAAAATGAAGTTATTGCAGCCTCTAAGGCCCACCTCACAGAGTTGTTGAATAAAACCAGTGTGCCCTGGGAGGGTATAAATTGTTTCATATTTTTCTTATATTGCACTGCCAAAGACAGTGTCTTTTAATGACCAAATGTCCGCATTTTTTAAAAATAAAAAGATACCAGGTGAGTGTGAGAGAGTAATGATCAAATGTATCAATTCTTCCTAAGTGCCATTCACTTAAGTGCATGGATAAACAAAAATTTAAGTATTGCAAAAGAGAGAGGAGGAGGAGGTAGCCAGTACTGTGAGCATGGTCTTACCAGACGTTAAAATACTGAAATGCTCCCATACTGATTGGCAAATAATTGCTATTCAAACTACTCTGAGTACTGCAGACCCACAAAGGTAACTAGAAGGTAAATGCCTGGTACAGCCAGTGGCTGCCACAAACCTGCCTAAGCACCTGTGTCACTGTCTGCTCCAATTGGGTGTGCCCATGCCACATGATAGCTAAGTACTTTGAGTATCACCCTTAGAAAGGAGAGAGGGTGAAATAGTTGCTAGCTCCTTGCAGGCATCTTCCTAAACCATTCTGGTGCAAATCCTGGATTTTCCTCTGCATCTTTATTCCATGTGAATTCATATAAGTTATACGAGAATAAGGAAGCAGAACGGAAAAAGGAGAAATATAAAGGGATTTTGGATTATATGTTGTAGAATAACTTCACTTGGGTAGTGCTAAAGCCTGCTCAGAAAAGTCAATTTAGAAAGGTCTACCCAGGTTGGTGAAGGAGGAAGGATACAGCTGTCACAGAGCATGACTGGTCTACCTCTGTCTCCCCATTCCAGCATTTTCCAAAGCTATGTAAATGTTCTTTTGAAGATGCCCTAGAAGTATTCCAAGTTGCCATCTGGTGTGACATAATTCCATTGCCGGCAGCTCTGCTAGCTTGAGCCACTTAGGGACTAGCCTCAATATTCTGAGTTGCCTTTGATGTTGCCAAGCATTGGACAGAAATAAGGAATTCCTACTTTGAAGCTAGGTCAGTTTCGTCTCTGCTTGTGCTCAGGGAAACGGCACTGTCCCCATTATTTCAGCTGAAATGTCTTAGCTGAAAAGCTGGGATTCGCTAACCAACAAGGAAAATCTGGGAATAGCAGTGAATGAACACTCTGAATTCCTTCAAATATTTGTCACCGAATAAACTACTTCAAACTGAGCTAACTGACTCTTTCTGCATATTCTGAGTAATGATCAAGTAAAGAACGTATGCTTAGAGTCATAAAAAAACCCTTCCAGGAAATGTTTTCTGGAAAAATTCTCCTTAATAGGTGGAATTGAAATGGATAATGTATGAATGATCCCATCTCCACTTATAAAAATCTCACCCATATTAAAAGACTGGTCTTCTTATTAAAGTCCTTCATTGGTTTCCATAGAAAATGGTGGCATTCTCTGCAGCTATCTTAACCGCAACTACAAAACACAGGCACAACGAATGAAGCATTCATTAAATTACTGTGTATTTTACAAGGGATATTCTCAACTCAGTGTTAAGAGTCAAAATGGCTATTTTCCTTCTTGTATTCATTAGAGAATTTGGTAGGAAATTGTGGATTCTCTGTGTTTGAGGTACAATTACTTCTAAAGGTTGATAAATTAGTTCAGAGCAAAAGGTACATATAAGTATTACGTTATGAAGAAATGCTCTTTTTAAGTAGATATGGAAACTAACTGAAAAATACAAGCAAACTTAAAAGAAAAAATGAGGAAAGCCATAAAGCATAGTACCATGTTCTATACAGTAAAAGTTGTGGAGTAAAGAAATATTGCCCCAGTCAGAGATGTATAAAGGGCGGATTCCTATTTAGCTGAGCTCCTGGGCTCAATGCTGCATGGAATCTACAGTATCATTTTATTGACAGAATCTTATTTTGACAGAATCTTATTTTAACCTTGTAAAACCTTCACAAGTTTTCAACAGAAATGGAAAACAGGAAAACACATTGCAAATACAATAANAAAAGAAAGACCTGCAGTGTTTATATCTGGGTAAATTATAAAAACAGTTCTCCTAAATTTGCTTTATGGTCCCATCAATGATCAACTCATCTTCAACTCCTTGGACAAGAAAGCCCAAAAGAGAATGCTAGTGCTAGTCAATAGACATCACCATAGAAAGTTGGGAGAGAAGGAGAAAAAGAGAGAAGGAGGGAGGGAGGACAAGAGGGAGGGAGGAGAAGGAACCAAGGACCTGTGTTATTCTTGCTACCAAGAAAACACACAGTGGATAGAGTCAACCCACTCATCAGCTGATCAATTAGTTGATTGTTTTCCATATAAATTAGTGAAATAGGCTGAGTATTCAATTATTAAATTGCCCAATCTTACTTTGGAAAACAACAAAATCCTAGGTGCCATTCTATTATAGTTCTGTACCCCAAAAAAAGCAGTAGTTATAATCAAACAATAAAGGAATATTGTGAACTTAAGAAAAAACTGCTGCAAAAAATATCTAGAAAAGCTGCATGAAATACAAAGCAACATTTTTTTTTTTTAAATGAAAGCCTGGCCTTGCAAAATAGAAGTCACCAGTACCAGAAATAAAGAACTGAAAAACCTTCTTTGAGCCGCGTTAAGCAGCCAGGTGAGGAAGTATGTTAGGGTAGGGTGGGAAGGGTTTTTTGTTTTGTTTTGTTTTGTTTTTGGGGGGGAGGGGAATAGTAACCCTCATTTAAATAGGGGCATAGATTTTAATACCAAAAGAAGGACAGGAGGAAAGAACTGGGGCACAGGGACTCCTGGATAAAGTCAGGATCTGTGAAATAAATAGGAGAATATTCAAACCCTTTCTATTAGCATAGGGAGAAAATAGGATTCTTCTCAATCATGAGTACTGATGAGACAAATCCTGTTGCTAGCTAGTCATGTCATACTGTAACTGTAACTGCAACTGTGAGGCTCGGACCCCAGCCCACTGATCATGCCAGTGAAAGCCTGGTGCTCCTCCAGCCTCAAACCCTCATGTAGCAGCAGAGGGCTGACACAAAGTTCTGCCGGGTCAGACCACCACTGGGTTTTGGCCTATGGTCATTCCAGAAGGTTACCCGGTACTTCCCCAATCACGCAGCTTGAAAGGACCACAGCCCAGTTATTGAGATCTCTCTCCCAAAGTCTGCCATTAAGACTTGCTAGAGTTACTTGTGCTGCCCTAAAATGCAGTAAGCAATAGAGGCCCATCCCTATTCCCAGTCCTGCTGTCCCCGTAAGTTCTCCCTAATGTGCACTACTCCAGTCACTTGTGTATGCTGCTTGACCATTTATCCTTGCCAGCCTAATGGTCTTTCAACTTCTAAATTGTAACATTAAAAATTAGTAAATATACCAGGGGTGCCAAAAAAATGTATACAAGTGGACACGTTGGACAACGTTGTTCAATCAGTAGTTTGCCATAATCAGAAGTGTCTGGACGCTGATGGTAACCACTTTGAACACCTCTTGTAATTGCAGAAGTCAAACGTGACTTGTAGTCATCTTTTGCTATGGGTATATATTGAGTATTACAATTTAAATATACATTTCCTTTCTTAAAATGTGTATACATTTTTTGGCACCCTCTGTATTTCTTCCTCGCTCAAGTCACTGCATTCTGGAGTCTCTTGTTGCAGCAGCTTAGCCTATGTGCCAACCAATATAAAAGCTACATTCTGTCAAGGTCCCCAAGACCAGCCCCAGGCTTATAATTCACTAGGAAGACTCACAGGACTCAGTATATAGTCATGCTCATGGCTAAGATGTATTACAGTGAAAGGAAACAAAGAAAACTCAGCAAAGGAAAGAGGCACATAGTGTGAAGTTCCGAGAAAACCAGAAGCAAGCTTTCAAGAGCTCTCTCCTAGTGGAGTCACATAGGACACACTTAATTCCTTCAGCAATGAGTTGTGATAACACCTAGGAAATGCTGTCTACATTACAGGCTCAGTATCCAAGGTTTTGTTGTTTGTTTTTTTTAGCTGAGCCATCCTGCCACCTGTTGGCAGCTCAGCAGCTGCTCACCTCTGGCTGGGAATCGAACTGCTGTTGCTCAGAGCTCAAACTCCTGAGCAAGCTCTTAACTAACTGAGCCACTCGGCTGGCTCTCCAAGGTTTTTTATTAGGGGCTGGCTGTATAGGCCACCTCTACCTGGTACAAACCAAAATTCCACATTCCCAGAAAGCAGGTGATTAGTAGCAACCATACTGTTTGTACAGTTCAGGCACAGTGAGGCCCTTTTATCAGTTTTGGGAATGGTGGGAAACTCTCTTAAAATCCAAATTCTCAGAAGCCAGCCAATGGCCAACTTTACAGGCAGGGCTTTCTAAGGACAGCAGTCTCAGTGATGCTATGTCAGCTCTTTTCTGCACATATAAAACCTAATACTGTATACAGATCTAGTAAAAATGTAAAACATTCACAAAAATAATTCATATTAAAATTTGTGAATAAATTCCCCTCAGGTAGGAAGGAGTGGAAAGGCATGAACAGTGGTGGGACTTTAACTATATCTATAATGTTTTATTAAAAAAAAAACCCAGAAAGATCTGAAGCAATTACATGGAAATATTGATAGCTGCTTAAGTTTATGATCATACATAAGTGTCTGTAATTTTATTTGTGTTCACTTTTGTAACTTTAAAATGTTTCACTTAAGAGATGAAAATAAAAATTGGCCAAGAAATTAAAATCTATGTCTCACCAGAGCATATCATGAATGGCATCTAGAAAGGACTATGCAGCAGGGGAACAGCTTTGAATCAACCCAAATGTCCCAAGGTTATTATAAGAGGAAAAGTTGTAAGGTCCACAAAAGTATGTCACAAATTAAGCTATTTTTAAAACATTCTGACAAATAATTTGGAAAGATAAGGATAATGGGTGCCATGAAAGAGAGAATCTGAATTTACATGAATATTTAAATAATCATCAATCAATGATCGATACCTCATTCATACCATTCTAACAATAAAGCCACAAATGTTCTTTACATAGTCTGCAAACATTAAGTACAAAATAAGCCTAGAAACCCAAACAATAATAGTTATTTAGGTTATAGTTTACTTATATTTTCCTAATAATGAAGGAGAGAGATAGAGAGGGAAAGACTACCTGATGCCCACGTGTATGCATGTGTATGCCTGGAGGAATGAGATCAAGGAAAAGAGAGATGGGATGAGGGGAGAGGAAGGAAGGCTGGGGAGAAAAAGACTGAATACAAATGAGAGAGAATATATTTTTGGTCTCTCCCATTAATTCTGATAGTATTTCCAAATCTAAAATGTACAAGAGGTACAAATATCCATCTCTTGTATATTTTAATATTTTTTCATCATGGTTTTTCAAGATGTTTAACAAAGTTCAGCTTATTAGAAAAATGTAGCATAATTAAAATCATTTTTAAACAAGTAGGAAGCACTGAAAGATTTACAGAATTATCACAGCCCTATAGTATAAATTTGAGGTTTGCAAAAGCATTTCATTATAAAATATTAAACAGCTCTTTTAATGCCTTTGGGATTCTGCATGACCACTTTTATGTAAAATAAAAATAAGTACATTTGTTTTATGACGATGGTGTTGATGATGCATCAGGCACTGTTCTAAGCACTTTGTCTCATTTAATTCCCAAAATAACCCAATGAGGAAAACACTGCCTTTTTCCTCATTTTACTTGGGCAGAAACTGAGATACAGAGAATTTAAATAAACTGTCCTAAGTGGAGTCCAGATTCATCTAGGCCGCCTAGATCCAAAGTCTGCATTTTTAACTTTAGCTATTTCACCCACTTCATTTCCTATTATCTCATACTTTATGAAAACATAATATTTAACCAAAAATAACTACATTTCCTATACTGATTACTCATGATTTGGGCAAAGCTAATGTTATTATACAGGAGAGAGCAAAAGGGTATGTTTCTCCTGTGAATTAAAAGAAGGCTACAGTAGCTTTTCTCCCACACCAGTATTCCAAAGCACGGCAAAGACACCTGTCTGGGAAAGCACTTTATTTCCTAAGTTGTTCTATAAATATCTGAAAGCTATTTTTAAAAAAGAAAATAAAATAACTGTTCCTGAAAATTGTCATGCCTTCCTAACTTCCATGATGATCCTTTTCTCCTGGACTCCTAGAAATAAGAAATTCTGGCCAAAAACTTTTTTTTAAGCTTCTTTTATGTACTGGGCAATGGAAAATCACTATGAGCTCAGATTTTTTAAGAGCTGACTGCCTTAAAAAATCATAACGATAGAATTATAGGGCCCCAAACAAGGACACTCATCTTCCTTCCCACTGCAGCCTCTGCTCCTCAGACTACATCTGTGGTACTACGTGCAGTTATGGTGCCAACATTGAAAAGGGACATTTGAAATTCAGGATCAGGGTAGTTATAGAAAAGAAGATCCTTTGTTCAATAGTGCTCTTCACTTCTAAAATACTAAATAGTGCACTGATTATGTGTATATTATTTCTCTCCCATTGCTAAAATGGGCGTTGGCTAAGCTAGGCTACAGGTTTGTGGGATAGAAGAGAAGGAAGAAGAGGGCATTTTTGGCCAAAGAAATGCCATTCCCAAAGGCCCACACTGAAGAGAATGCTTAGCAGTCCAAGAACTGAAATTTCAGTGCAGCTGGAGTGTAGACAGTGAAAGAGATTGGTACTAGAATAGGTCAGCCAGCCGAGAAAATAAGGGTCTGATCATCAAAGCCCTTGTGAGTCAGGACAAGATGCGGCTGGAGGAGGACAAAGGCAGGGGAATGGAGGGAGGAGCTGGGGAATAATGAGAATCCATTGAAATGTTTACAGCAGGGACCAAACTTCTGTAACAACAGTTTGGATAATGAACTTTAGTTGCACCATTTGAAATGATCAGTATTCAACGGCTGGACCTACAAAAATGGCAGTTACCTATGATTCAACCTCATTAAAACCCTCCTAAAAGGAAGCAAGATTGGAGACCAGGGAACTTAAATAATGCAGGTAAAAAACAAGAAAACACAACACGGTGATAGTGAGGATATTGCTGACGCAGAAAAGCTAGGTAACACGCCAAGGCTATTACAGATGGGATGTGTGTGTAGGTAAAACATTAACTAGATAACCTAAAATCTGGGTTTAAGAGCTTGAAGGAAGCTTAGGAAACATAACACCTGATAACGACCCAACCCTACCTCATTTTTATAATCAGGAAAATGATGTATCACACTCTTTTACTCAAAAACTGTATTAGGTGCACGCTCCAAGTACCAGGCCCTATGCTGAGCACCATGAGTCTAAAGAAGGTTTAAGGAGCTTAAAACCTAATATGTCCATTGGGGGGGGGTGGCTAAAAGCACAACAGAGAGTAAGCGCCTTAGCTCTTACTGCTAGGCAAATGAGGATCAGAACTCGTATTCCCTGATTCTTGGAGACCTAGGCCCTTTCCACTGTACTCCGCTGCTCAGATTCCTTAAGCTTCATCTGAGATAGGCTAAGCTTCGCCATGTCATCTAGGAACAAGAGAAGAGGCAGCAGGGACATGAGTTAAGTGTGAAGGGGTTGTAACTGTGGCCTCCCATACACCTCCCCTCTGTGGTGGCCCCTGTGCTCCATGAGCTCAGAGGTGCTTATATTTCTAAATCTGTTTTCTCCAAAATAGCCCCATCTATCACCACCCTATCCCACCACAAATGTCTTCTTGCCTTCCTACATATCAAAAAATTCCACCTCCTTAATCCAAAGTAGTAGGCAAATCATCTGATTATACCATAACATTATTTTGTACTTAAAATTCAATTTATCTGAAAATTCAATTTATCTGAAAATTCAAATCACTCTTATAGTTTTGTCTCTGGATGCCCCTAAATTAGGGTCTAGGGAGAGATGCTAGCTAGTTTAAAAGTACATCACTCATTTTCTCCAAAAACAGCTCTAGAAGGGGAAAAGGAAGAAAGAGCAGTCAAGGGAATAAAGGAAATTCTTTCACTGACTTCTTTGCCTAAACCCAATTTATTTCTTTTTTCACTTCTTTTTTTTCCCTTCAGTCTACACTATTTCATAGATAAATGAAGGCAACTAACTTTATTTTATTTCTAACCATCATGAACTAGAAAGGATATTTTGATGTACTCTTTGGCTTGAAAAGAGTGTGCCTAAAAACATTCTACTTCTATCCTTCAGATATTTTGCAATGAAAATATTTTCCCCCTCTCCTTTCCTTCTTCCTAATGATCTGGAGTTTTTAGATTGGAATTGGAAACTGCCATGAGATACAGTTTTTATAGACTTACGATGAGGAGAATAAGTAGAACCTGAACTAAAATGCTCACTACTTCTCTCAGGCTACTAAAATTTCCTCTTTGTTGTTTTAATTGTTTTCAAATATATAACTAATACATTAATGCGTGATTGCATTTTAAAAATTGAGCAATAAGAAACAGGCAACAGTCTTCTCTCATCCCATCTCACAAATACCATCCCATTCCCAAAAGACATCATTGATACTTGTGTTATCACTGTCATCAATTTTATCATTAAAGAGCTAAATCCCATTATGTTCAAAGATATTTTGATGTATGATTAAAAAACATAATCTTTTTCAAACACAAAACACATAAATAAACTCATAACCAAGAAAATAAAGATATAGAGATCATTTATTTCATAACAATAAAATAGTATATACTTATTTTGAGACAATATATAACATCTGCTGTATTAATGACATGATAATCCAGTTTTCATGTACGACTAGATAAAATTATTAACACAAGCCATATATTAAGTTTTTGGAATTTTTTTCTTTATTAAAAAACTGAAGTTGAAAACAAGCTATTTTCATGCAAAGAATAGTGGTAAATTAAAAGTAAGCAGTCTAAACAATCTATAACTGGACATAAATACTAGCTCACTCTTTTTTATACTGATTTTTCCCACAGGAAGGAACAGATTAAAGGGTGGATTACTTCAAGCACTATAAAGGTCTCTAGACTGACCCCACTCTTAGAGGAAACTCTTTCAGAGGAATAATGCTATAAAAAACAGTGAAAGCCCAAGAAAACCCACAACTGAGCCCTTCAGAGGCCCTCATTCACAGTCTCCATTGACTGCCCTGGCCTCTCTGAGGGAATTCAAAATAACTCACTGCCCACCATAATACTGAATTCACAACAGAGAGGAAAAAAGGTGATGGAGCTGCTTTGCATCTGTTTAATTTTTTACAGAAATGTTAAGGGGGTTAATCTTCTACAAGTCCAGTCATGTGCTTTCACAAAGGGCCAAGAAAGGAGTCGCAAAGCCTGCCATGACTCAAAAGGAGGCCCTTTGTGTCTTCTTTTCTGAAGTATGTCTGACAAAGAAGCTGCCTTAGTTCCAAGGCTTTGGCTCTTGACTAAATTCTGAAGTCAGTGAAGCAACAATGATGTCATCGCTTCTGAGGACCACTGTTGGCTGAGATAATGAAGATCTCTTCACCCAAAGCATTATCATTTCTGTGGTATACATTTCCTAAACTCGCAAATACAAAAAAGAATCCTACTTGTTGGGAGGGATGGTCATATTTTTCTTTCTCTTCTGCATTATTGGAAAGAATGCACTTTGGGACATGTTTCTCTCTCACCAAAACATCTCTTTTTAAGTTTGGCTAACAGATACTATTAGACTAGAGCAGTTTACTCATACATTTCACAGGGAAAAAAAAGTGCTTTCTTTATGGGGGATAGGTATGTTAGTCAATTAATATTCTCATATTAAAAGTCTAGTAGTTGGTAGGAACATACATCATTAGATAAATAAGATCCATTTCTCACCCCTTTAATTCCCAATATATGTATACATGTGGCTTGGAAAAGTAAACTAAATTACCCAAAGAATATTAAACAGTTGAGGTCATTTAGTCCTCCAAATTTTTACAATAATTAACCCCTTTGAAAATCCTTTAGAAGCTATGGAACCTCTCTGGGAGAAAGGGGGCAACACAAATATGCACCCACATAGGAAATTAAATCAAGGAGTTTTCAGACCTCTTGATGCCTTTGCAGACTAAGAAACTAATTTACAGAGTACAATTTCATTAAGGGAAAAAAAAATTCTGTCCAACTCTTTTGGGAAAGTATTTATGTAGAACAATGAATTTCTTAAGAGATTGAGCATTTTCTCAAATATATTTTTTAAAATTTTCCCCTTTAATCTGTCTCATGGTAGGCTCTTCTCCAATTATATACAATATTAGTTATAAAAAAGTAGATCTCTCTTAAATTAGTATAAACAAGAAATTTGAAAGAAAATAAAATTTTCATTTTGTTTTCTTTCAATGAAGACTATCAGATGAGGTTAGACAAAAATAAGAGGTGAATATAAATTAAAATCGGCAAATATATGTTTCGGGGTTAAAATAACTTATTTCATTTAGTCCTTAGATATAAGAAAAATATTATCTCCACCTTTCAGAGTCTCCAGAATCCAAGGCAAACAATCTGTTCTCTTCTTTAAAAAGATGGTCTAATGTTTGCTAGGTAAAGCCTGATATACGGATACATCCCAACATTCCAAAAGGAAAATAGATGCAGTCTAGCATATGTAAGGTCAAACAAGAAGGCACCGTGGGAAAAATGTGTGTTCAGGGAAGTTAGAGTTCAATAGAATTCAAAGTAAAGAGTGTATAGTGGGCAGTGGGAGTCACTAATTAATAGTAAGAGATAAAATAGATAAAATATGGAGGTTCTGGACACAGAGGACAATGCTAAAAAATTTATATGTTATCCGACACAGAATAAGGAATGATTTACGAATTTTAGACTAAACAGTGACATAATAAGTATTTCAGTTTACGAAGACCAATACATCTTCAATCAAAGCGTCATTCTCCAAGACAGGGTACTTATGTTGTAAACATATATAAAAATAGTTACTGGAATATGGAGAAGAAATAGAACTTCTACCACAGTTATCTGTATTATATTCTTTATAATTTCTACTTCTGTGTATGTCCTATAATACATGTTGTACATGTTCTGTAATATGTAAACTATGGCAATACATTATACAGTATACAAAGTTTAGTAACATCCTACCTCAAAATGGAGAAGAAGGGAGCCAGGTTTAGAAGCAGGAGAATAGTTAGGAAGCTGCTGCAGTAATCAAAACAAATTATTAGGCTCTGAACAAAAGTAGAAACAATAGAGACTGAATGGGCTACTTTGAGAGATTTGGGGGTGTATAATTCATGGGTCTTGCTTGCCAACTAGATAAGGAATTGATTTCCGAAGAGTTAACTGAGTAGATGTTGGTACCACTCACTCAGATTGGGATCTAATAGGAGAAGCAAAGAGTAGTTTAGGAATCGATGTATGGTTAGAGAGACAAGCTCAATGTTAGCTATACTGAGTTGGAAGTCTTTGTGGAATATTAAAGTGCAACTAGGTAATATATGGTTGAATACACAGTCTTGGATCTCAAAAGAAGACACACCACTGTGTAATTCACTCACAGATCACCAATGATACAAAACACAAGAAAAGAAGAGGATGGAAACAGAATCTCAAGGCAGATCTGCATGAAAAGGGTGGGAAGAGGAAAAGTTATCAAGGAAGGAGGCCAAGAAAGGAATCCAAGTAACAGTCAAGTCATGACAGCCAAAGGAGTCTATACTCAAGAAAGATAAAGTGTATAAGAAGCAAAACATATCATCATATTTTATCTTCACAGAGTTTTGTTATTTATTTTGCAAATAATGAAATAGCAGGAGCTGAAAACTAGATTTCTATGTATTAAGGAATAATACATGAAATAATCATATTATGAGATGGTATATGACAAAGTGTAAAAATGAATTGAATTTATAAGAACTATGAACTTTCAGGGGGAAAAAAAAAAAACCTTTCACTCAAGCTGAATAATGAACACTAAGTATAGGTGACAGGAAGATATTCCAGATACAGAAAAGAGCCTAATTTTACAGAAGTAATAACAAACAGGGGAAACAATAGGAAGTAAATCTAACTACCTTAGATGTCTCTCCCAAACCTACATCTAACCAAACACCAAGTTTTCTCTTTTCATTTCCATGAGGGTGGACACATAATATTACTTTTGAAGCACACTGTGTTGGTATATTTACAATTTCATCATGATTTCAAGAACGAATTTTAAAAATGATGTTTTCTGTATTTTTAAAAACATGTTAAGTAATACATACAACAGAGAACCTTGATTTCAGCCCCATGCCTGAATCTTATGCTCAGAGTTTAGGTATAAGGCATTCTGTTGTACATGTTACTCTGAAGTTTCAAAAGTTAAAAATGTAATGGTTATAGTGATCAGAAACAACCTCACATCAAAGTGACCCAGTAAAAGTGTTTTGCTCTGCTATTCAAAATGTGCTCAACCCCATCTCCTCTTCCTTTTTCACACTGGAGTAGACACATTGCATTCTCTCACCTGGATTACTACAGTGAACTCTAAACAGCCTCCATTTCCTTACCCCTCTATTCTGTATTCTACCGGGATGGAAGACAGATCTTCTAAAATAGACATCACAATATATCACCTCTGTGAGTACGTTGGCTTTTGTTTGTTTGATTTTTAAACTTGTAAAACAAGGTCTTTGTAAACTGGCATTAACTGGCCTGGTCTGAGATAAATATGAGAAAGGATACAAACAATTGTTTCAGCTGTGTGGTAAGGAAGAAGAAGGGAACAATGTGAGAGAGATTATGAGTTAATTGTGGATCTTGCCTAGGGTACCACATCATTAACAGCATCTTAAGGTAGGCATAAGTTCCATTTTACAGATGAGACAATGTTATCTGGAGAAGTGGTTCAAAGTACCCAAAGGAACAGAGATAATCAATAGCAGGGCCACTAATTGAATCCAGGTCTGTCAGGCTCCCAATCCCACACCAGAAAAGATTTAAGAATATTCAGGGAGATCATACCTAAAGCAGATACTTAAAAAGAGCATCTCTTTTGAAACTAATAAGATAAAACTGAATATGAGGGAAAATGCACTACTAAGTATAAGAAAAGGGAACCCAAATAACTTACCAGAGATAGGAAGGGATAAGGAGGCTACAGATAAGGAGTGTGACAGAAACCAAGAGGACATAAAATTTAAACAATATTGCTATCAGACGTCATGAAGAGGTACAGGAGAATGGTCACTGAGAAAAACAATCTATTACAATTTTTAATTGTCTTTCAGTATCTGGGGAAAACTATTAAAGTGCTGAGGATGAGAGCTAGCTGAAGGGGAGCTGGATAAGAGTGATAAGCAAAAAAATATATGATATGGAAGGAGCAAAATATGTGATAACAAAGGAGCAAAACGTGATACGGTCATTACAGAAACTTGGCAACAATGGTGATGAAAACAAATGTCTACCAAGGGGTAAAATGGCCCACATTCCAACCACATATTTACGAAGATGTAGGTGACCTATATTATCCATCTGTACACTCTTTGCATCTCCCACTTGAGACTCATAAGCATCTTTATGACATTTCATAAAGATGAAAAGAATGCCTTTAGACTAAGAGGAAGAAACGCAACGTGATAGATATCATCATGAGTAAGCAAGCAAGTTCTACATCACTTCTGTGCTGCGCATCCCATTCCTGAGTCCCATCCACCCACCACTCTCTGATAGACTATGTAATGAAGTACCCTCAGGCCATCAGTAGGAAACTTCATTACATAATCTGGATTTGATACACAGACATCTGAGGTGATAGGTGCTCTTTTGGATTATCTTCCTTGAAATTTTCTCCTACGAATTACAGAAAATATTTGACTGTGTGTCCCATTGGCCATCTTACATAGTATTTCATTTTTGACCTTTCTGACAAATTCAGCTGAAAGCTCCTTTTGTTCAGTTTTAAAAGTACTTGTAAAATCTGCACTTTATCATCAAATTAAGACTGAAGAAAATTTTATATTATTTTCCTTATGAAAGGTACTTAACTTTTTTGAGTATTCAAATTAAGGATTCATTCATTCACTCGTTCAATATTTATTAAAGACCTGTTTTGTGTTAGGTCCCATGCTATATGTCGAATAAGCAATATTGAGCAAAGAGGGAGAATTGGGGTAACCCCATCTATTCTATGTCGTATAATTCTTGGGAGACTCAAATGAAATAAGATTTATGAAAGAACTTTGAAAACGTCAAGAAGGTATATACCTTGTGAAAATCCTTGACCTGTGATGTACAAGAACAATGAGTCACATGCAGCTCTTTAAATTTAAATTAATTAAAGTTAAATAAAATTTAAAATCCAGTTCCTCAGTCCACTAGTCACATCTCAATTGCTACACATGGTTAGTGGCTACCATATTGAATAGCACTGATGTAGAGCACTTTGTCATCAAAGAAAATTCTATTGGAGAGTAATTTCCTAGAAGCTGAAGGTAGAAACAGAGGCAAGAACATGAACATGACACCAAAAAGAGAAAAACAAAAGTGATGCTACAATGAAAATATAACAAACCACATGCTCCAAGAAAAATGGCTGATGATTCATGAGATTATAAAACTACCACAAAGGGAAAATATAGTCATGATAAAAGAATAATAAGCAGTAACATTCATTGAATCCTTAGTAAGCGCCAGGAGTTAAAACTAGGTGCTTTACTTCAATATCAGAATAATCCAAAGAACAATCCTTATAGTAAGACTGATAGGTTAAGCAAGTTGACACAAGTCACAAAGCTACTTAATGGTAATAAGCCCTTGGGCTAAAACTATGCTAAAGGAAAAAAAGCATTTACCACATCAATAACAGCTTAGACATTAAATCAATCTAGTTGAATTAGTTATTGTATAAAAATACTTTTTTTACACAAAGTAAAATGATTTCTACAGGTGCCTTTTCTACTTCTAGTATTAATAATTATTAATAATAATATCATCACTATATTATCACCAATATGTCTCTACCTAAACTTTTCCTTCCTTAGGAATGCCTTTCACCCTGGTCATGAAATCTTGATTCAAAATCCAGGTATCCCTTCAGTATCTTTGAAGTCCCTCAAACACTCCAGCCTTCACTGGTATCTGTAACGTTGGCTAACATGTTTTCTAGATCAGTCATTATAATGCTAATTGTATAATAGTTTAATTTTAATTGTATGTT
Organism: Hipposideros armiger; assembly: GCF_001890085.2. Taxonomy (NCBI): domain Eukaryota; kingdom Metazoa; phylum Chordata; class Mammalia; order Chiroptera; family Hipposideridae; genus Hipposideros; species Hipposideros armiger. Next base: position 326,462 of record NW_017731789.1, read on the forward strand.
GCTTTACCAATTTTTATTGAAGTATACTATACTCTTTGATGGGAGAGCACACATTGAGTTCCCAATAAACAAATAAAAAAATGTATCTTGTACTAATAATAGTGCTAGGTGTTTTTCTAAAAGTCATCATTAATAATTTCATATTGTGTCTTCAGACTTTTGAAGGTATAAATTATGGACACATATTCCATCTGTGGTATATGTTTTAGTTTTCTTATGAACTAGCTGGAAAATGTGGCTGTTTCCTTCTCTGTGAGATAGGAAACAGTAACAACTGTTAAACAAAAACATGTTAAACAGTCTTGTATAAATAAAAGTCACTGCTTAGATTTCTGATTTCTTTAGTCTTCTAAAGACCCAAGTTGAAGATCTAATTTTAAAACTGGCTCATGAGCCAGGTTCAAATGTTTGAGTCTGTTTTCAGAGGATATGCCTTGGCTAACTTTAAGATATTTAACACATTTGGACAGTCTTTCTTTGGCTATGAAACACCTTTCAAAAAATGGCCATTAAGGTGGGGTTAGAGTATGCGTGGAGAGGGGGCTGAACAAATAATGTGTGTGATCCCATCTTAATGCAACATATTCTTATATTAATCAAAATGTGTTTTCTGAAAGAATCATTTATATTCTGCCCCTGTACCTAGAAATATAAGGGTGTTTTCAAGAGTGCTATGGTTTTTCCCATTCCCATTAGTTTTTCTGCTGTATATCACATTCAAGCTGTTCTTAAAGCTTTAGTCACTGGATCTGGGTACCTCAGGTAAGGAACTGCCTTCATGACTGGTCTTATTAATTTTCCCTTTGTTATTGCCAAGAATTGAAGAAGACTAAAACAGATGACCTTCCTATTTGTACTGAAAGAGGACTGGTCATGATACCTCTGTCACTTTCAACACCATTATTCTATCTCTGGGCCAAAAGTTAGAAAAACATCAGGTTTCTATATTCATAAAGAGAATATATTTGATTTCCTCTTTTAATCACAAACAAAATTTGGTGGAATTTGGGATAAAATTCTATATTTGCAGATATTAGTTAGAAAAAGAAAGTGATAGCCAAATAGGATTCAGTCTCTGAATTTAGACATCTAAACTTGGGAAACCGGAGATTCCAAGGTTCTTCTTAGTGACTCGGGATGTCAAAGCCATATTTTGATGCATTTCAGATTAAAATCATGTGGTAAACTATGTTTAAGTTATGGAGATAGAACTTATTTTTCCTGACATCAATTATACTTGTAACCTTGCTTTTTGCTGTTTTTCATTTGGTATCTTATTATTCCTTATCCAAAATCACCTGTATAAAATGAAGTTGGAAAAGATTTCAACAAGAGCCCTTTCAACAATCCCTGGTTTCTGTAACTAAAATGTGGAAATACAACAATGGGGATTAGAGAAATTTGATAATTTGTGCAATAGGGATAATATTTGGAAAATATCATCTTTATTCTTCTCTGCCTTCGTGCACAGATGATCGACTCACTGCACATCCCCAAGCACTGACTGAGAGGCCTTGAGAAAAGGAGGAAGGGAAGATAAGGCGACAGTTGGTCACTAGGATTGTTGTATCAATATAAAGAGACCCAATATTCAACATCCAGAGTTCAAAAGAAGAAAGATTTGTGAGGCTGTGTGTATGGAAGAGATTTTCTAAATCCTCTTAGTTCTCATATAAATGTCAACACTAGGCCTTGGAGACTGGAACATGAAGGTTTTCTAATTTGTTCATTTTTTATTTGTATTTTCCTCCTATGAGAGAAAGTCTGAGCCATCATCACAGTGATAAGGCTGGAGGAGCAAGATTCAATTAGAGGAAAAAAAAGGTAAGCTTGTTCCCTTTGATCTTGGACTGCTTCTGGGACAAGGGAGACAAACAGGAATTAGGAGATAGTGGTACGGATTTCTTACCAGTTCCCTTCAAGGCCATGTCTCAGAAGACAAGGGACACAGAATTAAAACATACAGATCTTGGAGGATCTTCAAGGCCAAAGCCTTTTTTCCTGATCTGTTTTGGGACTCTGGAAGAAGAACACCTCATGGGCTGCTAGCACATCAATCTGGTTGCAGCATTCTTGTGCTGCAGGAACAGCAACATCTGAGTTTCCTGGGGAGCCTGTCAGAAGGGGCTGCTGAACCAGGGCCAGTGTGGTCCCACAACAGAAGCTGTAGGTGAATCATATGGGCCAGGTAGATAGGGATTCTAACCAGAACTCAGGTTGGTCTGCTGCACCAGTAAGGGCAGACTCTAGTCAAGGTGAGAGAGACCTGCAGTGAATTCCAGCAGGGCCTGCAGCAGCCAGGCAGACAAGGAGTATCAGCCGGGCGGGGCCTACTCAGCCAGCCAAAGAAGCCAATGTACCTGTTAACATATAAGACACCCATATAAAAGCAGAAGAGATGCTGTCCACATTGTAGAATAGCTGGGCTTTTTACTCCCTTTTTTTGTTTGTTTGTTTTCTCCATGGATATTTGTAAAAAATAAATATGTGCTATAATTTAACCACTCTATTAATAAAAGGAAGGTCCATTTTCATAATTACTACTTAGAGTAAATTCTTGGTTTCCCATTTACTTAATTTCAAATCAGGATACAAAACTTGAAGTTTATTTGAATTATTTGAGTTGCTTTATTAAAGTTGTCATAAGATTACAAACAGAAGAAACAGAAAGGCGTGATGCTTCTGTGTATGCTGTGAATTGAGGTCTGAGTTGCAACGTAATTGGGGCCATATAACTAAGAAAGATGAAAGATCCATAAAAGTTGGGGTTTTATTCAAGAATAAAAATCTGTGTGATTATTATAATAATTATTTTGTCCAATGTCCATGCTTCTGATCTCAAATCTGTAAAAATAATCCTAGCATATATCATAAATAATCATTAATAATTTGTATAAGTCTGAGATGACAGGATATTATAACATTTCTTCTATAAATTTAAGAGAAAGAGTACTGGTGAGTGACGGGAAGATACCCAGAGGAACTCAGGTGATAGCAACCCTATAACAATCATACGAATGCTTCTGCTGACTTTTCAAATGTTGAGTAATCACAGATGAGAGAGAGATGTTGAAGGAGACAAAAGCTCTACATCTAAGCTGATTAACTTGATTGTTTCTCATTTAAACATAAATAGAGAGGTGCATTTACTACATCTAGCAGTGATTTCCGTTAGGATGACCCCGTAGACTCAAAAGCCAAGCTTGGACTTGGAGTAAGAAATTAGAGCTTTTTGTTTGCACCACATTCTTATATTGGCTTTGTCTATATATGCCATCCAAAACTGGGAATGAAGAAATTTAAAAGCTGTTCTAATATTCTAATTTCTTGTTACTAGAAGGCTGTTTAGTGGTGTTTTATTCATACAGGTATAATGGCACAGGGCATAAAGAGAATCTACTTTATCAGTCACTTTTCTCACCAAAAGGGGATTAGATTAGATGTTGCTTTTACTTTTTTAGCACATGGGGTAAGACGTGCTAAAACATGAAAACAAACCTGCCAAAGTGCTGAGGACTGAAGGTAGAGTGCAAAAGTTTTAGTACCACACAGACATTATTCTTGACAGTTACAGGGCACACAGCAATTTGTAAAGCACACTAGACAGAAACAAAACCTTCCACAGGAATTGGCTAAATTACCCTTAGAATTAAAGACTGTCCTTTGGACAAGAACATACATAAAGGTTTAGGATGTTTGGTATTATTAATTTGAAATGATGAGAACATAAATATCTCAGCCCCAAAGCAAAGAACCTGTTAATGTGGGATGCATACAAGTGGTGACAATAATTGTGAAAGAGGAAAAACAAACAGAAAAATGAACTAATATCTCATTCAGATTTGTCCAAGAGTTTTTTCCAGATACATAGTAAGATACTAGAAAGTGATATAAGAATATGTTGTATATAATTATTTATCTACAATGAACTTTATTTCTCATTTAGGGAAATGGCTCCAATCATTCCTAAAACAAATCATTTCATTATATACAAAGTCCCAAGTTCAAGAACTTCCATTAAGAATTTTTACATTTAGATATTTAGACCAAGTGTATCACAGCTGAAAATCAGAGTAAAATTTCTGGTATCTAGAGAGAATAAAACTAAGTATTTCGCTCCCTTGCAGGATCATGCATTAAAGTAGCAATGATTTTGGCCTGAGTGTAGTCCTTACATCTTAATTCATAATCCCCATAATCTAATTTCAAACACTTTTCAAATAAAAATATTTCTTTGCTATGCTTCATTTTCCCCATTGTTCCACTTGTTTTCAGCATATATCACTTACTGCCACCTCATCTACCAGAAAGATGCCATGCAGAGAGACAGTGATTAAAAAACATAAGAATCCTGTAAAGAAAGAGAGGATTGAGAATAACACACCTGAATCCTCCACAGGGAGGCTAGGGGTCCACAGAGGGGAAAGTTGTTTGCAAAATACCAAATGAAGATGATCAGGAGCAAATGGCATTGATCATCATAAATACCTTTCATATTTAAAGTTAATGACTGATGACCCAGCAGGGGAAAGAAAACAATGACAGAAAAATAAACAAAATCTACTTTACAGCAAATTATCTTCTTTAAAAATGTCAATCACATTAGTTAGAAATTATGAAACAAAAGATTACTAAACCTCCAGAAATATTCGGATTCCTTACACAAATACTTCCCACTTGACTAACATGAAAGTTTATAAGCTGGACATGAAAAGAAAAGTATAGGCTTCAAAATGTGTTTAAGCAGACACATTTGGCATGAGCAGAGTCAAAATGTACTTAATATTTTACCAAAAGTAGGATCTATCCCTCCTAAGGAAAAGCAGTTGACATAAATAAAACCAAACACTAAAAGTATATTTTGATAATAGGATATATTTTATATTTAGAATGAATAAATGCACTTTAATTATTACCAAAATTTCTTCTTGGCATGTAAAAATTGCTCCCTCATAAGTCAACTGATATATAGTTGACCCTTGAACAATATGGGTTTGAATTTCACAGTTTCACTTATATACACAGATTTTTTTCAATGAATATGTGCAGTGCTGAAAATGTATTTTCTCTTCCTTATGATTTTCTTAACATTTTATTTTCTCTAGCTTACTTTATTGTAAGAATATAATACATATTACATACAAAATATGTGCTAATCAACTGTTTATATTACCAGTAAACAGTAGGCTATTAGTAATTAAGTTTTGAGGGAGTCAAAAGTTATACCCAGATTTTCCACTGCACATGCCCCTAACACTTGTGTTAAAGGCCAACTGTAATTACTTTTGAGTAGACAATAATTTAATTTAAGACTCAAGATCTGGCCTAAATTATCTGAATTAGCTTTCTGCTCTACTATAAATTAACTGCTTTCAATTTCACTTCACTCTCCCAGCTATATCTAAATCTTCCAGTTCTGTTTCCATTAATACCAGATCAGTAAATAGTAATTCAGCAGCTCTGAATTTTCAATAGTTTGTCTTTCCATTTTAGTTAGAAAAATATGGAGTTATATTTCATAAACAAATTCCTTTTATTGAATCTATTCATAAAGAGATAGAATAGGCCCAGTAAGACATTTTAATAAAAATAAATAGTGTATTTTCTTTATGTTTTACATCTGAAAGCTCTTTAACTATAAATCAGCTTCTTGATTATTTTATGTAATAATTCAATTTTCAATTGTCTTCATTTTTGTCAATAATTATCATAAATACCTAAAATATAAAATATACAAATCTAACGGAAAAGGAATTCCATTAATGTGATTAATATTTTGGTATGAATCCAATGGTACTAGCCTTGAAGAATGGCTGACCCTTAGATTATGTTGTAAACTAAACTATGCAGCTGTGAAAAGTTTACCATTTAACACCTACCTAAAAGAATGGTTGCTATTTGACAGATCTTAATGATTTAGACATGTTATGTTCCATACTTCATGTAATAAGAAATCATCTGCTAAAATTAATTTCTCTTGTCTGATGTGTGTCTGTGTGTGTGTTACAAATGTCTCTCTTTGCTTGGGGCACAGGTCATGAGAACTTCCAAATACAAAGGCTTATAGTACCTACTGTCGTGTCCATACATTCAAGGAAGGACTCTGTGCCTAGGAAGTTCCTAGCATCACTAAAATGAGGAATAGTCTTCCCATTATTCTAGTTCTTGTTTCATAGTTCCATTCCCCAGCAACCAGGAACAACTCCCAAATCATTTCTGACTTGTACATGTTTCCCACCTGGGACAAAGACACTCCTTCACAGCACCATGACAACCACACCAGTGTCACAAGCACTTGGGTTCATGCAAGAAAATGAAAACCTTGAAAGGAAGCTAGGAGATAAAGGCTTACTATTCCTTGTTTCCCACTGGTAGGAAGTAATTACAAAAATTACTTTAACACAAAGCTTCTGGTGAATGAATAGTTTGTAATTTAAAGGAAGAAGCCTAAGGGCTTAGGGATTAAATAAAAAATATGAAAAGCTGAATGATGTCACGCAAGTGCAGCCCTCCTTGCCACCAAAAAAATAGGCTGCCTAAAGCACACTTTCTTAATGGTGACAATGCAGACATTTTTCAGAGATGGTTGGGGGTATATTTTGTTTTTATTTTTATCTGAGTTTAGATAGACTGATGACTGATTTAATGTTGGAGGTGAATTTTATGACCCCTTCATGGTTTATTAACCAAGTAAAAATGCAGAAACCATAAAATATATAATTGTGTCCAAACTAAAAATAACAAAAATGGATGTGATTGCCATACTCCCAAAGCAGGAATCAGAAAAAGAAGTAAATGCAACTCTCTCTCCATAGGTAGACAAGTGTCTTTATCATAAGCATTCCAAGTTTATGTTTGTTGTTTAATGAAAAGGGTGGTATTCTTTACCACAAATTGACTATATTACTGCCAGTTCTGCACTGGAAGAGATTATTCATGCCGCCAAATGCAGAACTGCTTTAGGTCTTATTCTTAAAAGCAATACTAAAGCAGAGCACTGCATCTGTGATTTTACAAGTCCAATATATTTTTAAACAGCTCTTCATATTTTTCCAATTTCAATACAATTTTCCCATTAAGAGTCAAGGAAACAGGATCAGTGCAATATACGGGAATGGTTGAGGGTTTTGTTGTTGTTGTTGTTGAATCATACCATATATTATCTCAATAGGTTCAAAGCTGTGACTTTTATTGGAAACCCAGATAACTATTTTTAGAGGGTAGGAATCAAAATACTTGTTTGCATTCAGTCAGGTGGGGTAGCGTAGGGTTCTCGAGTGTGGGAGAAGCATATTTTTGTTTTATTTTTTAGTTCTTGTTTCTTTGAGGACATAATGTCTCCTTTCCTTTAGCGATGCATAGCAAACATTTTTCGTGGGCTCCCAATTTTGTGTATTGTACACCTTCTGATTCTTAATGATACAGAATTGAGAATGAGAGAATAGAAGCCAAGCCAAGATATGCCAAGTGTCCAAAAGCGAATACCTTTCACCTGATTCCCAAACTAACCTTTACCCATCCTAACCATAACATCTAATAAGGCCATTCATGCATTAACTCTGGGACATTACTATGAAAATACACTCTGCATTTTTTAGTTCACTCACTTTCCCAATGTATCTTCAAACTCAATATGTCCAAATGTATATATACTCACTTGTTATCCTCCATGAAGTGTATTCCTATTTCTCATTTTAGATACCTGAATTCTGGAAGGAGAATTCTGTAGTCTTCCAAATTAGAAGTTTGAGTAATCCTTGATCACTCTCTTTCTCTCCAACTCTATCATATACTCTGACAAATAACCCCATCAATTTTACTTCAATCTCAATCCAATTTGGTTCCTTCTCTCTATCTCACTACTTACTATTCAGCTAGTTCAGGTCATAATTGGTTTTAATTTATAACACTTACAACAAACTACAGACCTCAAATGAATGGCAGTTCTGAGTTACTAAGCTGACAAAGCAAGAAATGTGGCCAGGCATTTACTGTGACAACTAGCAAAATGCAGAATATTTATTTACCAGGCAGGGCTCTACTGATGAAACTCTATAGGGTCAGAAGTGCCATGCTTAGATCAAAACCCCTCCTGGTGACTTGCTGTCAGAGAAATTTATGAAGACCATGACCCTCAAATGCATTTCTTTCTAAGAAAGTCTTATCTTATGTATTTCTCCTCTTTGTATAACTCATTGAATAAAGACTTCATATGTCTCATAAAATAACAACTTGAAAGGATCCAGAAAAAAACACAGTTTTATATGATACTATAGTTTTCATTTATAAATCAATATGCCTTTCTACTTCTAGAAACTGTTCAATTTTACATTTTAGGATGATGGAATAAGGTACAAAAATATATTCTTAATTTTCGGTTGGAAAGTATTTAGTCCATGAAAAAGTTTGGCTCTCAGTCCTGTGACCAAGAAATTAAAAGAAGAATTTAAAAGTTACAGCATGGCATTTAAAGTTCTGAATCTCTTTGTACCATGGGAAAAGATTTATATTTCTAAAATATATGGTTACAACTTAAAACTCTCAAAAGGAGGTAAAATTGATATCACCAGTAACTCAGTTCAATCAGAACTTCATAAATAAGAAAATAAAAATTGTTAAGCTCATACTAAGGTTTATCATGGAACAGTCTAAGAGAACTGAATGGTTCTATTTTGGTTCAAGTTTCAAGGTAATTGAGAGTTAACAAAGAAACCCCTTTTGCTTTCACCCATGACCATTGAGAAC
>NW_017731789.1:336423-366711 GCF_001890085.2 Hipposideros armiger
ACATTAAAGGAAGCTCATAGCATCTGAAAATCAAACTAATAACTAGGTATCAACTCAATCTAGAAGACAGATAATTGCTAAATTAAAAATTATTCATATCCTTGATATTTTCCTAGGGGAAATTTCCATTACCTTTAATTCAGAAAGTTGGCCTGACAAAAGTAAATATTTATAGAGGTTCTGGTCAAGATGGAGAAGTAAGTAAACTCTGCACTTGCCTCCTCTCACGACCACATAAAAAATACAACTAAACAACAGAACAACTTGAGAATCGCCTGAAATCTAGTGGAAGGGCAATCCTATAACTAAGAACATACAGAAGAAACCATCTAGAGACTGACTGGTAGGAGGGGTGGAGGTGAGGAACAAGTTGGTCCCACACCCACGTGTGGTGGTTAAAAATCGAGAGGAGTATCTCAGCTATGGAGGTCCCACCTGAGGAGTGAGGGGTCCTTGCCTAGGGTTCCACTGCCAGGAAAAGAAGTCCCTACAACTTCTGATTGTGAAAACCAGCAGAGATTGTGACTGAGTAAGATGGAGGGCTGCTGAAGTCCCAGGCGCTCTTCTTAAAGGGCTCTTGCATGGAATTACTCGCTGATGGACTCACTCACTCTGGGCTCCAGTATTAAAACAGCAGCTCGAAAAGTACCAGGGACAGATGGGGAAGAACTGAATTGTCTGGCTGCATGGTGAGCGCAGGAGGGGTAGCTTTCTCCCAGACAAAAGTGCTGGTCGAATCCATTATTTCTTTGTTGAGCCCTCTCCCATCCTAGCATGCAGACACAGGCATCCACCACATCTGAGAATCCATCAGCCTGACTAATCCTGTTCACACCACCCTGATGATTCCAAGACACCACCCCACCCAACTTGTGGACCCACCTGAGCTGCTTCCAGGTTCTTTTCCATAAAAACAGCCTGTCTTGGCGCATGCTTCAGACTTTCCTAAAATCTCTCAAAGATTCACAAAACCCAAACAAATAGACTTTAAAACAAAGGCTATAACAAGAGACAAAAGAAGAACCCAGTAATCTAACTTCTGGGTATTTATCTGAAGAAACAGATAACAGTCCTTTGAAGGGACATGTGCATCCATATGTTCATTGCAGCATTGTTTACAATGGCCAAGATGTGGAGGCAGCCTAGGTGTCCAACAATAGATGAATGGATAAAGAGGAGGAGGTACATATATACAAAAAAAGAATAAAATTTTGCCATCTGCAACAACATGAATGAGCCTAGAGGGTATTGTGCTGGGTTGAATAAGTCAGACAAAGACAAATGTCATATAATTTTACTTGTATGTGAAATCTAGAGGACAGGATAAACAACCAATCAAAACAGAAACAAGCTCATAGATACACTTATCATTCTGAGGTTTGCAAAATGGGGGTGGTTGAAGGTTTGGGGTGTTGGGTGAAGGGTGGTGATTAAAAGGTACAATTGGTAGTTACAAAATAATAATGGTGACATAGAACATAGCATGGTCAGTAGATATAGATATAGTCAGTAGTATTTTAATAACTATGTATGATGTTAGAGGGGTACTGGATTTATCAGGGTGATCACTTCATTTAAGTTATACAAATGTCTAATAACTGTGTTGTACACCTGAAACTAATGTAATGTGGTATGTCGACTGTACTTGAAAAATTAGAAAATATTTTAAAAAGTAAATATTTATACCTTTTTGAGATTTGGCAAAATATATATATATGTTTTTGAGATTTGGTTTAAAAAAAATAGATTCCCAAATTTCCTTTCTTCTCCATAAAGGAAACTTCTATACCCAATTTATAAGAATATCTCTTTAACACCAAGTTTCTTTCAGATTTCATTAAAATAAACCAAAATAGAAAACATTTATGAGCCATAATTTACCTGATTAGTAGTTCAGCCTACTTTGAAATAAAATTCAAAAGAAGCATTTAACTCATTGTTTCTTCCACATAGTAAAAAGTTTTGCAAAACAAACCTTCAAATCAATTAGCATACTTATTTTCAAATGTACCTATCATACTGATCTTAAAACAACTCTGTGTCATATCTATATTAAATGTTTTTAAATATATCAATAATGCATAATGTAAGTGCTTCTGGAAAGCACAAATATATTCAAATTTTAACATAAGCAAGAGAAACGATATGAAACTTTAAAACTATATATAAACAACAAACGGGGGATACAGTAGTGCACTGGAATAAAATCATATCTATAATATAAATCCCTCTATACATCTAAAAACCATATTTCATGATTTATAAATATAAACCTCTTTTTCTCCTTCACATTATACAAGAGCACATAACAATCATATTTCCTTAATTGATAAGAGGGCTGTTTCCATCATATCTTAAAATTACAGTTAATTATGAAGCCTTGTGAAAGATGCCTACCTCTGTAGTGGAAGTCTTTGGACATGTCTATGGGAGCCCGTTCTACGGCTGATCTCTTGTAGACAACATGGATCCTTCCTTTTTCTTCCTCCATCTGCTTACCTCTTTCCAAGGGTTCAATGAAATACTCATCATTATCACTTTTTATCATTCCAGCCTAGAGAAAGCATAAAAATGTGTTAATTCTTAATAGGAATACCTATCATCTTTACCTCACAAGTACCTTTTTAAATGGCAAGGCTGTAATATGTGAAAACTAATCCTTTTTCTTACTACTTTTGGCTATAAATTTAAAATGGTTAAGGTAATACAAAATGTCATTAATTCATATAAGGTATAAAGTTATGTATTATAGGAATAAAAATCTTCACGTAAGGTCAAATGAGAACTTTATATAAGGTAAGAATAAGAAAATCACACAATGTACATTTTATCAGACTACAAAAGAAGTGCATTTATATATTCTACTTGGGATTTTATCTCTAAAAGAAACCTTATGGAGCACAGAAACTCAAGAAACATCTCTTATTTCTCATGATTACTCGCTGTGGATCTTCTGTTAGTGCCTGTTACATCTTTTTAACTCATTTACATCTCCTTCCATACCACCTTCCATGGTATGAGCGGAATAAGTTCCATTGTGCACTCAGTACATAAAGTTATTTCTGACTTTAAATAGCTTTTGTAAGCTTCATTGGAAACTCCAACTTTGCAATATTTATTCATTTGAAGAAGTAATTCATATTTGTCCTTTTTAATCTTACTTCATGAATACATATTTTTCCTCCTCCTCAAGCTTTATCCTTTCAACTGAAAAGATTATTCCCACATTTAATTCCATCTACCTCTCTATTTAGTATCTTTTTCTGACTGTTTCATGTTTTGTTTATCTAGAAAATATCAGGATTATATTCAGTACTATAGCTGAAGAGAAATAATGGTTTTGCCTAAAATTTGTTCTTATGTATCATGTCTACATTACAGTCAAATAGATACAGCTCATATCTCAACTTTAAAGGCCATATGTACTATTAATTTAAATTTCAGTATATTTATTTGAAAATAAAGTTGAAGAAATAATGCATTACTGTGGGAACTGTAATTATTTCAAAAATATGTATCAGATCTAAAGGTAAGTTATATTTTTCTTCTAAGGCCCTTAACTTATTCTATATTTTCACAGGTTGCTGGCTTTCATGGAACATGATTGGGGTGGGGGTGGAGGGTTCTTGTTCCTTCTAATTCTTGTTGGTCTAATGTCTCTATCACTCTGGTATCAAGCAACACAGAAATGAAAAGTAGGTACAGCTTACCAAATAGCATTTGCTTTCAGTAAATACGCCTCTGATAGTTCTTTTATTGCATTCAAATCTGTCCCCTCCTTTGTTTTGACTTCTACCACAAGGTACACTCTATCCTCTCCCTCTCTGTGTAAGCCTCACAGAGAAGTCTTAGCAGCTATGGTGTCTCCACATGCCACTTCTACACCCACCTAGATTCCGTGAACATACCAATAGCCCTTCAATCTATGGGGCTATGTCTTACAAGAAAACATCACCAGAGCCCTTTCACCATGCTTAGCCCTTACCCTGTTAAAAAAATGTCTGGCCTTCACTAAGAACACTGAGCTAGTGGGCATTCAGTAGTAATGGTGATCTTCCAGACACAAATATTTGGAGTTGTTTCCTCATCTGGTCAATTACTTTATCCTTACTCCTGTACAGTGAAATACAGGTTTTCACAAGTGGCCTGACACCTTCTCCCTTCACAGTTGCTTCTACTGTCAATGGGTTCATCTTCTCTACAAATACAATTTCCAACATTGTTCTCATGCTTTTCAATTGTCATTTTTATTTTACACATTGATGTCATATTCTTACATCTCTTCTTACCAGTAATTTCAACATCACTGCTTTTACCCTTCTCAGGCATGGATGGGTTGATAATGCTCATAAAACACACCCAATCTAAGCGCAAACACAGTAAAATATAACAAGTTAACAAACAGACCACATCCAAGGCTGCAATGTCTAGTCTCATCACTAACAGCATCTTTTGGTGACAGGCAGCATTAACTGGATTTACCTTGGAAACACAGGCCTGTTGATATATATTTAATTTTAAAAGTTGAAGTTCATCAGCATGGGGACTTCAGTATTCATCTTTATTCTAGTCTTTTCTATGCCCCAAATCCATTCAGTCACCATATGCAGTAAGTTTTCTTACATTCATCTTCCAACCTTCTATTTCCACTGCTACTTCCATAGTTACAGACTTCACCATTGCCCATTTGGATTACAAAAGCTGCCTATCTTGACACTTTCCATAGAGCATAATGATTCTCCCTGATGAAGCTTAACTCTGGATGGAAATAGTGGCCACTGAAGCAGTCAGCAACTCTGAGCAATGAGCAATGGCTACTGGGGACACTTGAAAGTGATGGGCAAGGCACTGAGGAATTGCCCATGTGCCTTTAAAAGACATTTCTACATGCCTTCTATTGCAAATATTTAAATCCCAGGCCCCATGATGGCATGATGTGACTTTCCCCACTAGACCATAAGTAAAACAAAATTTAACAGAGCTAAACCTCTCCCAACAAAAATCTAAGCCAGGTTGTGGCAATATCATTGGTAATGCAAGAGTTGGGTCATGTGACCTCCAATAACTCCATGGACAGGAAATCTGAGCGCCAACCCTTTTATTAATTAGTTTAAACAAAAATTACCTTATATAAAATACTGTACTAGATACCATGTTAAATAAAAAAATTCTCCAAGATATGGTTTGTTTGACCTCCAGTTGAGGGCAATCTAGTCAAATTAGATGTATACCTATTCAGTGAGGTATGTTATGGAAAGTTTAGAAAGTAAGTGACATGGTAGTTGAGGGTGAAATCAAGTGAGATGGTTTTTTCCCCACAAACTCACTACACATAATCAACTGTCAGTAGGAGTGATTGATTCTACATCCAAAATTATCTAAAATCTATTTCAACTAAAACCTCTCTAGTCCCCATCACAATGGGACTTCACTTGGGCCACTGCTATTGCACACTGCCTCACATTTTCACATAGCACAGCAGCCAAAATTGTTCTTTCAAATGATCATATTGGGTTGTCAGAAAAGTCATGAAGTATTTTTTTCTGTTTTTCATTGCAAAAATGCGTCATAACTTTTCCAACAACCCAATATTTAGACAAACTAGAGCATGGTAACAAATGGACTGAACATGTAATGGCTGAAAACATCAGGTGCTTCTTTCTTGTTCACACAAAAGTTCAGGGCATTTGTATATCAGCTGGGAGGGGGTTCTGTTCCACTGAGCCACACAGGTGTCCGGACTGATGGTGCTCTGCCATTTCAATATGGACTCCCAAGTCTGCCCATTCACAAGGAGAAACAACAGGAGGAAGCCCACATGGGAGGTTTCATGAGCTAGCCCTAGCTGTGGTATTCACCACTACCACTTACTTCCATGGGTAAAATGCACAGCCAACTACAAAGAGAGCCAGGAAATGGAATCTGGCTGTGTGCCCAGGGAGAAAAGACAAATGGATTTTGATAAACAGATGGCAGTCTCAACCTCAAACAAAATCATGTCACTCCTTTGTCTAAAACACTTCAGTTGCTTCTCATTACACTTAAGGGGGGAGGGGCGTGGTAGATGAGGGTAAACGGGATCAAATATATGGTGATGAGGTAAACGGGATCAAATATATGGTGATGAAAGAACTGACTCTGGGTGGTGAACATACAATGTGATATATAGGTGATGTATTACAGAATTATACACTTGAAACCTATGTAATTTTACTAACCATTGTCACCCCAACAAACTTTAAAAATAAAAAAATAAATAAAAAACACACTCTCTATCATAGCCTTCAAGACTTGCATCATCTGGTCCTGCCTATCAACCTCAAGCAGTGCCACTCTCACCCAATTCACTTAGCCCCAACCTTAGAGCCCTTTGTTCAGTTTTGGTTTTCCATTGATGTTTCCAAGCTCTTTATAGCATCAGGCCTTTGAAATGCTATTGGTTCTGCCTAGAAGTCCCTTGTCCCACAACACCACACTTCCCTTAGGTAGCTCTTTTTTTTTTTTTTTTCTCTTCCAGGTCTCAGCTTAAATGCTACTTCCTTAGAATTGATTTTCTGACTTCCTCATCCCCACTAGAATAGGTGCCCCAATGTAAATTAGGACCCATCTTAGCTAATCATTCCAACTCACAGCAGTGCGTTCTTTTCTTTCAGGGTCCTTAACACAAATTCCAGGATGTTTTGCCTGGATGTCAAATTTATTGTTCTCTGTCTGTCCATGATACTGTCAGCTTTTGAGGCAGACTTGTCTGTCTTAATTCACCTTTGTCTCCATAAGTACCAGCATATTTGGTGGCACAAAATATGTTTTCAATACATTTTTGATAAAAACAACAACAACAACAACTCCATGAAGGAATAGCATAAGTGAGGGGGTAAAGAATTTTTAGACTTTGGCAGTCCGGAAAAGGTGAAAGGACTGGTATGCTGGTGATGGGACAGAAGGCATGAGAAGTGAGGCACTTCAGGCTTGAGCAAAGAATCTGAAGTGCTAAAGCCCAAGATATGCTTAAGGGCAGGGAGTTCACTCAGAGAAGAATCTGTGCAGGACAGCTCTGGAAGACAAGGCTACAGAGAATTTGTATTACCTCAACCTACTCTAGAAAATTCCTAAAATCCACACTCCGGACCATGGCCCACAAGGCCCTAGATAGCCTGGCATTTTCTGTTTTCTGGCTTCTCCTACTGTTTTATACCTTGTCCTTTCTGCTCCAACCACATGAGCCCTAGTCCCCCTGGCACTACCCCCACTTATATAGGTTGGCTTCCCCTTTACTCTCTGTTCTAGCCTTTTTTTTTTTCTTCAAGGCATCAACTAGATGATTACCTGCCACCCTTTTGGAACATAAGCTTCATCAAACACAGACTTTGTCATATCACTGCTGTATCCCACAGCCCAGAGCAATGCCTGGCTCACAGTAGGTACCTAATATTTGAGAGAGGGTAGGAGAAGAAAGTAATGTAAGAAATGGACAAGTGAAAAAAACAACCTGAAAAGGAAATTTAAAAGGAATGGCAAGAAAGTTGGTAAGAAAACAGAGTAGAGTGTCATGGGCATCTAAGTAGGAGAGTTTATCAAAGTAAAAGTAACTACAATGAAGAAGACACAAAGAGTGAAGACTGAGAAGGAAATGAGACAAACAAAATGTCCAAATTAAAATACTAGGGGCTGAAGAAATATTACAAAGAGTTATGGAACGAGTAGGTGGTAAAACCACATATATTTCAGGTCTTAGACTATCTGGCACAATTACAGTTAGATACTTCTGCTATTCTTGCCACCACACTATTGGTTTTTCTTTTCCCTCAGTAACTACAAAAAATGGAATGACTATTTTAAAAGTATCTATGTTTTTAGACAAAACTGCTCATAGTCACTCATCCAATAAATATTTTTGGAAGCTCAAAGGCCATACAGTGTCACACTCTAATATTAAATAACTTACCCTCCTGTACTCAGGTTCCCATATTTTTATTCCATAGGATACATGTATTACATACGATGTCGGAGTGATTTAAAGGAATAAAACCCTATGTATATAAAAATAAAAAACTCTCAGACCATGATACTGTAAGTACTAGTGTTATTTACAATGCTGCCAGAAATTTCCAACTTTTAAATTATAACTTAGAAATTTTTTTAAATGTCACACATAAGATTACATATGGTCCTAAGAGATGCTATTTAAACAGATGCAATCATTTTTAATCCATCTTTATGTTACTTGCTTGATATGATATCAAGATAAAATTTCCCTTTATGACACAAAGCTGCCCACATTTACCATTCTATAATCCCATGCACCAAAAAGGAAGTATTTATTAGATTTCTCAATTTTCCAAAATTTAACATATTAATTTTTAGAATATTTATGTTTAGTATGGCATTAAGCATATTACATTAAATATATTTTATTATGTTTAATTAAGTCTTCACACAGTCCCTTTGATAGTGTTTCAGAGGGGATATTTATAAAACAATACTCTATACTTGAAATCCAGCTGCATAATTCCCCTCTCATCTGGTCAACTCTTCCAGCTACATCACTCAACTCAAACAGCCAAAAATCCAGAATTAAGCCAAATGGCCTCAGAGCATGGAAACAGCTATCACAAAGGCCACACTCCTAACTCACTAGAAGGGATCCTCACAGACACATTTGACACCCAATTCTATAAACCAGGTTAGATTGCTTCCTAATCCTCATCAGAGTGTAAATGGCAAAAGAGAGCTAGGGGTGTGGGATACAGGGAGTTTCAGATGAAATAATATCTATGAAAGCCCTTTGTAAACTTTAAAGCCCTACAATAAATATTAAATTCTAGCAGTTATAGGTTGGTAACAATAAACACAAGTCACTAAAAGAAACTAAATTGTGTCTGACTTGATTTAAAATGAAAATCAGTATAAAAGGCATTTTAGAAAGAGTTCCAACAAGAATTACTAAGGTTTTTTTTTTTTTAATTCTGTGCCAGATATTCTAAAAAACTTATGCTGTGGAAACATTCCATTTTTAGTTGTGACTCCTAAATGTTGTTCTACTGCAGGGATTCTCAAATCCATTAAGGAAGGAGAGCAGAGCTGGGTAGTTTCTTTTGGAATGGCAGGGAATATTTGCCACATAATGTAATACATAAATGAAACTGAAGCTAACTAAATATTCATTATTTTGTGCTAAATTGGTTACAATCTTAACATAACATGGAAAAGCAGTAATAAGCCTTAAATATCTAGTTTAAGTTTTAATTAAATTAGTTTAAACTTACCTTAGTTTTAAATGTCGAGAAAACAGAGTAGGAAAATTTTCTATTAATGTGTATGAGAGAGAATAAATGTAAATATATTATTTAGTAAAGGTTATCATTACACTTTAGTGGTACAACTCCATCTTAGCTCACTAAGCTTCCATAAAAACACATTTTGAGCATCACCACTTAACTACATTGCTTATATTTACTTACTCTATCAATAATATAGAATTGAACACATTGCCTGGTTCTATTTTATCATTAGAATGGACAGATGTTATTACCTGAAGATGACATCCTTAATTTCAGGGAGTATTTCAATAATATCCCCAAAACTTGTGCAGAGCACGCATTGGGGAAGGCAAAATAGTTCAGAAGGCTAGAAAACAGAGTGAGAACAGCAGATTCAAATCTGTCTTTGTTGACTTCTGGTCAAGATGGTGGAGTAGGTAAATGCTGTGCTTGCCTCCTCTCACAACCACATCAAAATTACAGTTAAACTACAGAACAACCATCACTGAGAATCATCTAAAGTCTAGCCAGACTAAAGTCCTACAACTAAGGACACACAGAAGAAGCCATTGCAAGACTGGTAGGAGAGGCAGAGACTAGGAACAGAATGGTCCCACACTCGCACATGTGACCATTAAAAATCAGGAGGGCCATCTCAGCTGTGGAGGTTGCCCTGGAAAATCGAGAGATCCCAGCCCCACATCAGGCTCCCCAGCCCAGGGTTCCAGTACTAGAAAGAGAATTCCCCATAATTTTCGGCTGTGAAAACCAGTGGAGATTGTCACTGAAGAAGACAGAGGGCAGCTGGATTCCAGGCATTCCTCTTAAAGGGCCCATACATGGATTCACTAGCGAACACTCACTCACTCTGAGCTCCGGGGCTGGGGCAGCAGCTCAAAATGCACCAGGGACATACAGGAAGGAACTGAAATGTCTGGCTTCAGGTTAAGGACTGGAGGGGCAGCTTTCTTCCAGACAGAAGTGCTGACAGAAGCTATTGTTTCTTTGTTGAGTCCTCCACCCTTACAGCATGCACACTTAGGTTGCTGCCATAGCTGAGTCATCATAAACCTAGCTAACATTTGCCCACCCTGGTAATCCAAGACCCCCATCCCACCCAACTTTCAGGCCCACCCATGCTACTTCCAGGGTGTTTTCATACAAACAGCGTGTCTTGGCTCATACTGCAGAATTTCCAAAAATCTTTCAAACGTTCACAAAACCCAAACAAGCAGCATTTGGCTTCAGTATGCCCTGAAACTCTTGCTAAGCAGCCCCAAGCCTGGCACAAGCAGCAGCCAATGATGGTTCATGGCTTGGCTTCTAGAGGCACCTCGAAGCCCAGTACATGGGGCAGCCATATGCAGATTGCTTTGTGGCTTATGCCAGGTGGCCCTGGAAGAGGCATAGACTGAGAGAGAACTTGGCCTGTGGTGAAGTCCCTCCCTGGAACATCACCCGGCTGCCTCCAAGGATGACACACCCAAAGGGCAGACTGGGTAGACACCAGAGCACTGCTAAAGCAAATAGGGTCACCTCTGAAAAACTACTTCTCCACTGTAATTATGGCCTTTCCTCACAATCAATCAGCCCGAGAGACAGTCCCTCCCGCTAATGTCTAAACAGCATCCAAGGCTCAAATACAAAAGGAGGGCACACACAACCCA
Organism: Hipposideros armiger; assembly: GCF_001890085.2. Lineage (NCBI taxonomy): Eukaryota > Metazoa > Chordata > Mammalia > Chiroptera > Hipposideridae > Hipposideros > Hipposideros armiger. Next base: position 347,351 of record NW_017731789.1, read on the forward strand.
CACAAGAGACACACCTGGAGCATGCGACTCAAGTGACCTGAGAGACTGCACCACTGAGGCGCACAGGACATATACTATATAAGACCACTCTACCAAGATTGGGATATATAGCAGCCCTACCTAATACATAAAAATCAACTCAGGGTGGCAGCCAAAATGGGAAGATAAAGAAATATATCTCAAACAAAAGAATTAAATGAAATGGAAACAAGTAATCAATCTACCAGACACAGAGTTCAAAACACTGTTATAAGGATGCTCAGTGATCTCAGGGAGAATGTCAACAAAGAGCTAGGAAACATAAAAATGGAGATACAAAACATAAAAAAGAACCAGTCAGAAATAAAGAATACAATAACAAATAAAGAATGCATTAGAGGGAATCAACAGATTAGATGAAGCGAGGATCAAATCAGCAATTTAGAAGTTAAAGTATCAGAAAATACCCAATCAGAACAGCAAAAACAAAACAAAAAATTCAAAAAAATGAGAATAGTTTAATGGGACTCTAGGACAACATCAAGCATAACAACATTTGCATCATTAGGGGTACCAGAAGGACAAGAGAGAAAGCAAGGAACTGAAAACCTATTTGAAGAAATAATAATAGAAAACATCCCTAATGTGGCAAAGAAATACACATAGAAGCCCAGGAAGTGCAGAAAGTCCTAAACAAAATGAACCCAAAGTGGCCCACATCAAGATACATCATAATTAAAAACCAAAGGTTAAAGACAAAGAGAGAATCTTACAAGTATCAAGATAAAAGGAATTAGAGTTAGTTACCTACAAGAGAGCTCCCATAAGACTGTCAGCTGATTTCTCAACAGAAATCCTGCAGCCAGAAGGGATTGGCAGGAAATATGCAAAGTGATGAAAAGCAAGGACCTACAACCAAGATTACTCTGCCCAGCAAAGCTGTCATTTAAAATCAAAGGACAGATAAAGAGCTTCCAAGACAAGAAAAAGCTAAAGAAGTTCTTCACCACCAAGCCAACATTACAAGAAATGTTAGAGGGACTTCTTTAAGAAGAAGAAAAAAAGGTACAATATATGAATAATAATAAAGTGGCAATAACTACACATCTATCAATAATTACTGTAAATGTAAATGGAATAAATGTTCTAATCAAAAGACATATGGTGTCTGAATGGATAAGAAAACAGGATGCTTACATATGCTGCCTACAAGAGACTCACTTCAGATTGAAAGACATAGACAGATCAAAAGTAAAGGGGTGAAAAAGATACTTCATGAAAATAGAAACACACAAACAAAAATCTGGAGTAGCAATACTTATACCAGACAAAATAGACTTTAAAGCAAAGGCTATACCAAGAGACAAGGAAGGACCCAGTAACTCCATTTCTGGGTATTTATCTGAAGAAACCCAAAATATAATACTAACTTAAAAAGACATATTCGTGCATATGCTCATTTTGGCATTATTCATAATAGTCAAGATATGGAGGCAACATGGGAGCACATAAATGAATGGATGGATAAAGAAAAAGTGGTACATAATGGAATATTAGTCATATAAAAGAATGAAATCTTGACATCTGCGACATCATGGATGTACCTAGAGGGTATTGCACTGAGTAAAATAAGTCAGAGAAAAACAAATACTATGTAGTTTTTCTTACATATGGAACCCCCAAAATAAATAAGTGAACAAAGAAAACAGAAACAAATTCATAGATACAGAGAGTATTTTGATAGTTGCCAGGTGGTAGGGGGTCTGGGGAGATGGGTGGAAATGGTGAAGTGATTAAGAAGTACAAATTGCTAGTTATAAAATAGTCATAGTGATGTAAAATAAACCATAGGGAATATAATCAACAATATGGTAATAACTATGTATAGTGCCAGGTAGGTACAATACTAGTCATGTGGATCACTTCTTAAATTATATAAATGTCTAACCACTATGCTATACCCCTGAATTAATATAAATAATATTGAATGTCAACAGTAATTAAAAATTTTAAAAAATGGGTGAGGGAGGTGAAGGGGAATAAGCAGTTCAAATTTCTAGGTATACAACAAGTAAGTTATGGGATGTAATGTACAGCATAGGGAATATAGTCAATAATATAGTGAGAGCATGGTAAGGTGTCAGATAGTTGCTGGAGTTATCATGGTGATCACGTCTTTAGGCATATAAATGTTGAATAACTATGGTGTACACCTGAAACTAATATAATATTGTATGTTAGCTATAGTTTAAAAAAAATCTGTATTTGTTTAACCAAAGACACTATTTAATTATATTAAAGATTAATTATATGGAATGCATTTGGACAGAGTTTATGAAAATTAAAAATAGCTAAAATATCTTTAAGCCATGCCACTGATTGCCACGAAGCCTTCAATTATGTTAAAACTAAAAGAAATTTTTACTCTTTTTGGACAGCCACCATTTAATCTGTATTTCTATGATACTTATCACTGTCATTTTTAATTATAATTTTTATGTTAACTTGCTAGTGCCTGGAAACTAAGAGATGCTGTATAAAATGTCAGCTGAACCAAAATATAAATCTGATTAAATTCCAGGTTTATATTTGGATTTGGTTGTTATTTCATTCAACAATGATCCTTCTGGACGACTTCTGAATCACAAAAGCATCTAAAATAATCTCCTGCAAATTTATAAACACTAAACATATGTTTGCAGAATCTCCTCCATGAAGGGGATGAATGGGTCCTCTAGTCAGTCAGATATTATGGGTGAAGTGCTAAATTTAAAAAAAAAAAAAAAGATGATGCCAACTTGACTCACAATTCAATTAACTGCTAATGCAATTGACTCTAACCTTTATCAGTGACATTAAACATCACCATTTCAGTTCCTTAATTAAAGAACATAACCCCCAACTATCTGATGCTTGATTCTTAGCAAAATAAAATTGCAAGAAATAAAATTCTAGAAGGATTTCTTGAAGGTTAAAGGATTTTTTAATACATCCAGTCTAATTCCACTAATTTTCTCTAATCTCCATTACCAGACCCTAGGGGCCTCCATTCAGCCAGAACACCAATATTTGGGCCCCAATAGGACTTTCTTCATTCAACTATATAAAGTGTTAAAATGTCATCCTATGACGGAGATTATACAAAAAGGGACCCAACAACACTCATTACTGTAATAACATTTTGTTTGCTGTTGAGGATCTCTCTCAATATCATAATCATACACTGTTTGCTTTGTGAGAATCCAGGGAAAAAATAAAATAAAACCTCTCAGATTTTAGTAAAAGCAAGTTTTGCTTCTCCTGAAAACTGTTTCATTTTTATTTTGTAAATACTGTGCATTATATAACTGATCAATATCTGGTTTTTCATATTGAGTTTTTCATGTTAAGGCATTTTATCTATTAATTTTCCCAAGCCATGATATGGTATATGAGAACATAAAAGAATATGTCTAAGAAAAAATTTAACTTAGATGACTAAAGCCCTAATAGAATCAAATATTGCAAACATTCAATTTATTAACATGGTCAGTTCAGCAAGCCAATAGATCCCTTCTAATTAAATGCTTGGGATTTCCTTTATTAGCTTGCCATTAACATACTTAACTCCAGGCATAAAGATCAGATGACCCCACCTTGTCTTAAAGAGCATAAATGAGAAACCTAGCTTGGCTGACACAAGATTTGGGTTCTGGTCATAGAGCTATTATTAACTAGTATGACTTTTGTAAAGTCATTTAAGGTTTTTGAGCTCAGTTTCATAATCTGAAAAATTACAAGTTTTATTAGATAATCTCTAAAATGACTTCTAATCAAGTTATCTCCCAATATTTAGCTCCCAGGAAAGGCATGCATTTGACAAGCTGTTCCCTGCCCATGTCCCAAGACCCACTTATTCTCATGATAAGTATCTTGAAATATGATTGCAAGACTAATATAAAGTAGGTCACAAACTTTAGTGTGCCAAAGAAATTAGGTCCCAACATCAGATGCTTTTCCATGTTCCAACTCCAGAGAGTCTGATTCAAAAGTACTGGGATGGAGATCAGAAATCTGCAATTTTAACAAGCACTTCAGATGCTGCAAATAGTAGTAGTCTGGAAATTAGAGTTTGAGAACAACTGCTTAAAAGATAATGTGCCAATCAAAATGAATTTTTGGATATTTATTCCCTTACCACAAAACAAATTTTAAAAAGATGGACTATTTAAGGGAAACATGAGTAAATGGAATCTATGAACTCTACATAATAATTAAAATACATAAGTCACCTACTAAAGATATAATAAAATATGTACACATTTCTCAGGTTTTTAATAATTGGACAATGAGACAGGGTGTCTTAAATTAATAGTCATATGAAACAAATTAAAAATCATATTCTTTCATTCAGTAGAAAATAGGTATCTACTAGCAGTCAGCTGTTACAGGAGAGAAAAAGCTTTATAAACTCCAATAATTAAAAAATAGTTTAAGGGGAATGTAAAATCCAAAAGAACTTAACTTTTTGATCTTAGGAATTATTCAAAATAGTAATACAATACATACCAAAGTACACGATTATTCCAAACCTTCTTGAGTCAAGATTAATGATTACTAATTATTACAGCTAGGATTGGTATATTTTAATACATTATGAGGATACATATTCAAGATATCTTGACTGTTCCTAAAAAAGATAAGCTATTGGGTTGTTGGAAAAGTCATGACGCATTTTGCAACAAAAAATAGAAAAAATACATCATGACTTTTCTGACAACCCAATAGATCAACTATTCCCTCAGCATTTGCTACTTTCTCTATTGGGTGGATGGATATAAGGAAGCCTACATCATGGTCAATGTCCCCTAGCGCAATGTTTCTCAAACTTTACAGTGTAAATGAATACATGGAGCTCTTGTCAATGCAGATTCTGACTCAGTGGTCTGAAATTCTACATTTCTAAAACTCCGAGGTAATATTGATACTTCTGGTCCCTGGACAACACTTTAAGTAACAAGGTCTCAGGGCATTTCAACCTCATTAAGTTAAACAGAGGAAACCCCATGAATTGGGTATAGGTCAATGTGGCACATTTTATTTTCCAAAGATGTCCCACAACACAATCTCCCATCCCACATTGCTTTTCCCACTATGACCTTGCCATTTCCCCTTCAAAAGGTAGAGTTTAATTTCCCTCCCTTTGAACTGAGGCCAGCTTTCATGACTCCCTTGTAATCAAAAGAATGTAGTGGAGGTATATCACTGCATGATTCCTGAGCCTAGTTGGGAGAAGCCTTGAAGCTTCTGCCACAGTCTCATGAAAAGCATTTCTCCAGACATTTTCTCTGAGATCCAGCTGCCACTCTATGAGAAACCCAAGCCACATGAAGAAGCCATGTGTAGGCACTCTGGTAGCAGTCCAAGTCTTCGAATCACTCCGCCCAGCCACCAGGCATGTGAATGAAGAAGCCAGCTCCCAACACTCAGCCACTCAAATCACTCCCAGTCTTCCAAACATTCCCAGATGAGGACTCAGACATCCTGGAGCAAAGACACTTGCCCTCTCTGAATTCCTGATACACAAAATCCATGAACAAAATAAAGTAGCTATTGTTTTACATCCTAAGTTTGGGTGGTTTGTTATACAACAACGGAAAACTGAAAGAATGGAATTAGAGTTAAGGTAGGAGGGAAAAAATAAGCCTTGTAAATAAAAGCAAATAATTGATCTTTATGTATTATTTTTAATTGTTTAGACAAAGTTATATAGCTAAGAGAGGGAAGGTCTGATAATAGAGACAAATATATCCAAAAATGTTAAAAGACCTCAAGGGAAAAGTGTGACTGGAACAGAAGGTGAGTCCTGAGATGAGGCAAGAGATTCTAACAGAAACTGAATAGGGAAAAGAGCAAAGGAGCTTTGAAGGCATCAGCAACATATACATTATATGGAAACCTGAGAACATATAAAGGAATTAAAAAATAGGACATGGACTGTTAAGATTTCAGGATGGTTTCTGGTTCCATAAGTGAAACCTCTTTCATTAGACTAACTACAATACCCATAAAAGCAAAGCATAAAATCAAAGTAGGGCGAGAAAAGGAAAAGTTGTAAGAAAAGAAAGTGATGCAAATAGAACACTCAGGCAGAATAAATAAGAATGGGAAGAAAGGTTAATGTAGCCCATGAAATCCTTTGGTACATCCTCTGAACAAAATTTCTGAGACCCTACTATATGGATCATTACAGGAATTGGGAATACAGTTAGGAATATGAAAAAAGTCATTACTCATAAAGCTTAAAATATTAATGAGGACAATAAACAAGAAAATGACATGCTTTCATATAGTAGTAAGTATTATGAAGAAAATAACGCAGGGTGCAGAGATAGAGAAATTTGGGGGAGGTGAAGGGGAAAGATCTATAAGATCTGTATGTACTGACTATAACCAAGAAAGAGCCTATGAAGAGAAAGTAGTAATGAGAGAAAAAGCTAGGAGTTAATATGTATAAAGTTACCAACAGATGAGAAGAACGCCCAAGATAGCTTCCTAACCACAATCCACCAGGTGTGTCCTGGTCAGAAAGTTGGGTGTCATTCTCGATCTTTCTGTAGCAGAGGCTGCTGGTAATCACAAATACCTGTGTTTTCTTCTTTCTAGGCACACAGGAGAACTACATTTCCCAGCCTCCTCTGCAATTAGGGATGTCCAGATACTAGCCAATGGAATGCGGGTGGGTGATATATGCCATTTTTTAGCTGGGTCCATGATATCCTCCCAGTGTATCTTCCATTTCAGATGATTAAAGAAGAGAGAGGATATTAATATTTATTTTCTTCCCCTGCCACATCACAGATCTAACAATGGTGGTGTCTACTCCCCTTAGGTACCCTCTTCCATGGCTCCATCAATATCATTTAAGACCTTGAGGTCTAGGGACAATAACATCCTGTTCTTGATAGGCTCACCATCCCATCTTGGTTCCCCTACCTTGGCCACACCTCTTTAAAAAATCCCTTCATGCAACTCTACTCAGTTTCAAAGAATGTCACTGCTCCCTGCCAAAATCCTGACAGAAATACCATTCCATCTCATTAAATATTTGAATAAAAAGTATAATACTTGTGTATTAAAGAAAACTAATAAATATGGTAGAGCATTAGAACTGAGAGTGGTCTGGAAAATCGCCTTGGCCCATCCTCCTCATGTTTATACTGATGGTACCCTATGACCAATAATGGAAATTGACAAGTGGTTTTTTTCCCTTTTATATTTTCTACATAATCATTATATGTAGCTCACACCAAAAAAAATGTATCTATATGCCAAACTTTTCACATATTTCATATTTATTTATGAGATTTATAATATTTTCAGGAAAAAGTAGCAAGTGCCAATTCTTAAAATTAGCACTCAAAAAGTAGTTTTACATTGGAACAGCAACCACCTCAGCTGGAAGGCAAAGAACATATATTTCTCAGTTCTCATACTTTCAGTGAAACCCTACTCCGTTTATAGGGCTGCCAAATGGATGAACCAGCCCAAAACAGTTTACAGTATTGAAATATACTGACTTTTTCCCCTGATGATCTTCTTACAATGGAAAAAACAAGCTTTAACCACAGCTGACCCTGATCACTAATGTCAGGTCCTGATCAAAAGCCACACCCTGCCTGCAAGTTACATTAAAATGCTAAAGCATCTCGCCTGCTAGAAGTTCAGTAGTGGTAAATGTCCATTATCAAACTCTGTGGATAAAGACTTTTCTAGTTCCCTCTTTTCCCTCTAAATTTATCCTTGCCCTGGTACTCATATCTTGAGCGTCTTCCAATGTTCTTGTTCTGGATGCAACATTAGCTAATATGGACCATTCCAAGAAAAAGAGAAGGATTATCTGTCAAAAAAACTACCTTGCTTCACATCAAGCCATGACCCAGCACATTAAATATGAGGCTAAAACATTTGTTATTTTGAACAGCTACATTTGATCTAATGTGTATCAGGCATAGAATCTAGTATGTTTCACACATTTTTTTTAATCCTCCAGAATCTCTTTCCACACCTTTTCTGTATAAAAATGCAATGTCACACAAACATGGTATGGTTCTATAAGAAAACTTACTGAAGTTATGTACTGGTACTAAAATGTGTCTCTTAATGTCATACTCCTGTTAAATAGCACACATGTATAAATGCTTTTCCAAGCATTTATAGATGTTGTTTCTTACAAAATCTCTGAAGAACAAGGTGTGCTTTCTGTTATGTATGCCAGCTGATTAATCCTTTTTTTTTAACTGATAGATGTATATCACAGGGTGTGAATTGGGATTAGAAAAAAAAATGTTTTCAATCACAAAGCATGTTTTTTTATAGAAGGGCTGGCCTCTCTTGCTTCCTATTACTATCCAGCACATCAATCAACTAGACTAATGAGGTTGATTTCATTAAAAGGGTAGCTAGCCAATAGATGGTCATATATATTATCAAATACAAGTGGCAAGCCTCTGCCTTCAACCCTGAGCACATCCTGACTTTAAATGGCCACTTGAGAACACAGTAGAGAATGATGCTGGTCTGTATCCTGCAATTCAAATGCTACAAAAAAAAATGGGGCCCCCATTCCCCAAAAGAAGTTAATTATGCACCTAAGTCTTTAAGGTCCAACTACATGGTCCTATAAGACTGATAACAATATCAATTTATACTTAGCCCATTCCACATTCATTTTGTTCATTCAATCTTTAAAATCACCTTGCATTTTTACTGCCATGGACACATGCTGAGTTGTAATGTTTAGCAAACAGCAAAATACCATGGGTAGTTCGCACCACTAGAACCATCTGACATCAAAGATTTGTCACCCAACTTCCTAAAATATTCTTAGAGGAACTGAATATTTAAAAAAAAAAAGCTCTGTACTAATTCATTGCAGAACAAAGATTATCAGAACACTAGTCTTTTGCCCATGGATCTGTACTACCCCCGCCCTCAGTTGATATTAAGGATTTTATGGCCATGATTGTAATCCAAATTCTATCATAATCCAAATTCTATCACAATTTATCAGTCTCAAGTAAATGTTTAGGTTGAAAAATTGACACAGAATACACTCTGCTAGGGTTGTGTGGCTAACAATATTCACCCACTCCAAAGCTCTCAGCCAGGTCTCCATATTGGTCCACTATGAACCAGTCCTCCAGGGGGTTGTGACGACAGAAGCAATAGAAGAATGAGTTCTCCTAGAGCCACTTGGCTTTGGTTATGTCAGTACTAACAGTAATTCAGACCCATAAAGGGAAGAAAACAAGACTTTCTGCTCTCACACTGCTAGGTAGAGCCCTGTGGTATATTTATATTCGTTAGTATTAAAAATAGGTAATACGCTAATAGCAGTAATGGCAAAATATAGGCAGTTTAGAGGGAACAAAGGTACCCTTACTATTTATAAGATTCTCTCCATTAAATAGGATGGATGTTTCGTTTGATGGAACCGTTTCATTCTTTTGAGTTACCACAAATGTTTGGGTTTTTTTGTTCCTTTTGAGTTTTAGCTGTTGTGATTTGGAATGAGGTTAAGCCAGAGTTCACTGACAGCATCCTCCTGTACTCTCCAAGTGTGGAAATTAAAACACAGGGAAGCAGCATGACTACATGCAGAGATAACGGGAGTAAGACAAAGATGCACAGTCCCAGAAACAAAGCGTGCCGAAAGGCTCAGTGTATGATGCTGTTCACAAATAAACGTTCCTTCTTTGATGCAGAAAAATTCTAAAGCAGTGTTTCTCAAACTTTTTGGTCTCAGGACCCTCTCATACTCTTTAAAATTATTGAGGATCCCTAAAGAGCCTTGGTTTATGTAGGTGATGTTTCTTGTTATTTATTATATTAGGAATTAAAACATAATTTTATATTTATTAATTCATTTAAAATAAATTAGTCCATTACATGGTAAAATAAGTAATATATTTTATGAAAAATAACTCTGATTTTCAAAACGAATAAAACTCAGATAGAAGAGTGGCATTGTTTTACATTTCTGCAAATCTTTTTATGTCTGACTTAATAGAAGACAGCTGGATTCTCCTACCTGCTTCTGAATTCAATCTGTTGTAATATCATACCTCTTGTAGCCTCTGGAAACTCCACTGTACACTTGAGTGAGAATGAGAGTGAAAAGAAACAAATAATGTCTTAGTATTCTATGAAAATAATTTTGAACTCACACAAGCCCTGAAAGGGTCTTGAAGACATAGAGTGCCCAACCTGTCTTGTTTGCCTGAGACATACTTAGTTTTAGCACTGGAAGTCTCATGTCCTGGGGAATCCCCTTAGTCTGGGGCAAACCAAGACAATGTACTACACTATACTGTATTATGTTATAAGAACAGCAGTGCTAAAACAAGGTAAAAAAGATCAAAGATCAGCTTGCTTAAAATTACAGTATACACTAACTACTGCTATACCTTCAAAATCACAAGCTACCTACCTCCTGGGTACACATACATTCATTGTTTGTTTTATATAGTGCTTAAAAATAACACACACATTTAAAATCAGTGGAATCTTCTAAGTAGTATATACTTAAGCACATACAAAGTAAAGGTCTGATGTATTACATTAGGAAAAGTCAAAATTAAGCTGTATTTAATTTTTTCTAGTTTGGGACCTTGGGATTGAACCAATCTAATTTGGTAAGTGCCCCGCCCCCCAAATATATTTATTTTTTAAAAGCAAAGTAGTGCATGTTATTTCATTAAGTATTCATGGAATGCAATCAGAATTCTTACTATCATAGTACTTAATTACCTTGAGCAACAACCACAAAAAAGTATTTAGCTTCCTGAGAATTAGCTCATTTTTCAAAAAGCTTACTGAGTAAAGTATATTAACTTTGCTTTATGACATTCAAGTGCCAAACCACATGTTTTCCCTCCATCACCTTTAGTTCCTTTTAAATGAAATTGTGTATGAGTAAGTCTTTAGTCAAATAATGCAGTCATCTGTTTCCATCCTTTTTTTCCTTTTTTTGGAAGTTTCCTTTTTCTTAAATGTTATGTATATAACAACTAAGAGTTACTGGTATGATCTTTTGATCTTTTAACAATTCCTAAGGTTCTTTTTTTTAAAACATGAATGACAAAACATGTTATTTAGATTAAAATGTTATAAGAAATCACCATCGTAACCAGTGGTTTTCCTTCATGTGAGATATTTTACATTATTGAATTGGCAACAGACATTAATTTCAAGCTCAAGACACTTTTCTTGCCATCTTTTTCACAAAATTAAATGTGTATCTACAGTTGCTATGTTACTGGTATAAGCCTTACCTTGGCATAGTAATTTTGTTTAAATAAATCATTTTCTGAAAAGGTGTTTGCTGAAACTTTAAAATATATTTCCAAAAGAAATAATTCCCTAAAGAAAAAAATGTGACCTCCTTTTCCAATTTTATTTTTTTGAGGGTTTATTCATCACTTTTCAATTGTCTACAAGTTAACTACAGAGGATATTTATGATTGTTTTTAAAAAGGAATATATATTAAAATGTCAATGCAAAATTTTAAAAGATATGCATTAGTTAACAGCTTTTCTATTTAAAATAGAACAAAAGCAAAATATTTTATAATGAAATACTACAAGTTAACATTTCAAACTTCACAAATTTGATAAAGGTCACTTGTAACTGCCTGAAAGAATAATTATATAGTACTAGTAAGGAAAAAATCATCAAATAGGCACGGGAAAGATGAGCTTCACAGTATGTTTCAAACACATTTCAAAGGAGACAAAAGTCTAGACCCCAGTTTGTAATCATTCATCAAAAATCTGGTAAAATATTAGAATCTAAAAGGTACTTTTTATTGTAGATCAATTGCTTTATAACAGAAACACCACATCCACACAGTAATGTCCCTGCCACCAGTTCACCAGTTTCTCCAAATTTTAGCTACCTCTCCACAAAGCCAGTCAACTTCTTAATGTATGTGAGTGTGTGTGTGTGTGTGTGTGTGTGTGTGTGTGTGTGTGTGGCGAGGAGGAGAAGGGGGAAAATCACTTCCCCACTTAAAAACTTCCACAGATATCACCTGCCTAGAAGATGAAATCTGAACATCTTAGCATAGTATACGATGCTCATTCCGATCCCCAAAACACCTTATATTTTGCCAGTTCTTTCCTTCAACAAGTAGGCCCCTGAGTGTTTTTTAGCACCTGGCCCACAGTGAAGTTCAATCACACATTTTGCACCAGCCAGTGCAACCTCCTTACAAGCTCACATTTGTCTTTGAACACAACCTTCCTTCTTCCTGTGAAGATATAGCACAGTGTAGGTGAGAACTTTATACAGAGGAAAAATTCAGAAAAATTAAAAATGTTCACTGTGTCAATTATGCCCATCCATAAATAAAAACAAGATAATCTCATTAAGTCCCATGGGGGGGGGAATATAGCTATTCAATTTGGATTTGTACTCTTTTTTACTAGAAGAATTCTGATGAGAAAATTACCACTATATTTGTGTCATTTTTTTAAGTGAAAATGACATATAATAAAAACATAGACCTTAGGTGTTCAGTACAATGAGCCTTCACAATTGCAAACACCTGTGTAAATGACACTAAAAACAAAACAGGACATAGCGATCAGAATCAAAAGGTTCTCTCATGTCCCTTTCCAGTCATTTATCTCTCCCATTTCCAGGCAACCACATTCTAATTCTACCATCACAGGGTTTTTTGTTAAATTAAAATTTATTGGGGTAACAATGGATAGTAAAATTACATAGGTTTCAAGTGTACAATTCTATAACACATCATCTACTGGGTTGTCGGAAAAGTCATGACATATTTTTTCTGTTTTTCACTGCAAAAATGCGTCATGACTTTTCCGACAACCCAATATGTATCACATTGTGTGCTCACCACCCAGAGTCAGTTCTCCTTCCATCACCACATATTTGACCCCCCCCATTTACCCTTTTCTACCACTCTCCCTCCCCCCCAATACTCTCTGGTAACCACTAAGCTGTTGCCTGTGTCTATGAGTTTTTGTTTGTTTGTCTTGTTCTTTTTTTGCCTTCAGTTTTATATCTCACATATCAGTGAAGTCATATGATTCTCGACCTCTTCTGACTTATGTTGCTTAGCATAATAATCTTAAAATCCATCCATGCTGCCGCAAATGGCACTATTTTATCTTTTCTTATGGCAGAGTAGTATTCCATTGTGTATATATACCACATCTTCTTTATCCAATCATCTATCAAAGCTTTATTTACAGTGGCCAAAATATGGGAACCTCCAAAGTGTCCTTCGAAAGATTTTTCTTTTTTGTTTGCTCTTTCCCGACTTCATATAAATAGAAACATAGTATATGTAGATTTTTTTAATCTGACTTCTTCCACTCAGCATAATGTTTTTGAGATTCACCCATACTGTTGCCTAGATCAGTATTTTCTTATTATTTCTGAGTACTATTCTCTTACATGAATATACCATACCTTTCATGTACTCACTAACATTTTGTATATCTTCTTTTATAAGATGTCTGCTCAATTTTTTTTGTCCATTTTAAAACATTAGATTGTTCACCTTTTCATTGCTGATTTGTAGGGTTTCTTTAAATATTCAGTACACATTGTTTTTCAGATATATATGTTGTGAATATTTTTTCCCAACGTGAGGTTTGTCTGTTTATTATTTTAATGATGTCTTGTGATGAGCAATTTTTAAATTTTAAGTCCAATTTATCAATGGTTTTTATGGTTACTGTTTTCTGTGTCCTATTGAAGAAATTTGTGTCTACTCCAAAACTTTCTATCTAGAGACCTTTTGTCTCTAGAGCTACATATAGGTCTATGATCCACCTTAAATTCATTTTTGTGCATGGAATAGGATGGGGATTGAGGGTTTTTGAATAATTATTTGAATTGTATCACTATTTGGGAGAGACAGGGATTTAGCCCTGTGTGGAAGTGGGGTATAAAGCACTCCCCTCTCTGGGAAGAGGCTGAGCAGGCTCTCCACCAGGTTCAGACCCTTGGGCTAAGGCCAGAGGAATGGACAATGCTTTGGTCTCTATGCATTACAAAGGAGTTGATTCAGGACTTGCATGGTTTCTAACTCTTGCGTATGCCCACAGATTACATAACCCATTTTATGTATTCTCTGGGGGTTCTGTTATCAAAAATGGCCGTCCCATCATTCACGACTGGCCATTATTCATACTATGTGCCAATACTCCTCTCCAGATTAGGAGCACCCTACTCCTGTTATAATGGCTCTCTCATCAGAAATTGCATCTTTGTCACAGGGAAAAGGCTAAACACAGAGCTGGTCTTGGTTTATTCATCAGTCATCTCAATACTGTAACTACCAGGTTAAATATTCATAGCCTGTTTGCTGAATCCTTAGTAAGTGTCAAGGACTGTGCTTGGGAATAGATGTACAGTGTTTAATAAGAATAGTTTGAGTCACTATCATCACAATGCTTACTCTCCAGTGTTAAAAATGTCTTTATCTACACCTAGACAATGATATGATTGAGAGTCACTACTGTATCTTATTCAGCACATTAGACAGGACAAGGGTCTCAAGGCTGGGCAACTTACTAAATACTATTCTTGCTAAATGTTAGCACAGTATTTTGAAGATGCAGCTGTGAGCAGGATGAACTTGACAGGAACCCAACTACAAATTAGAAATCAACATGTAATTAACCAGATAGTGTATATAAAAGCAATGGCTAGGTCTCCCTTCAGGGAAATAGAGCTTTGGATGTGAATCCTGTCTCCTTTACCTGCTGCAAGTAAATAAAACTACCTAACAACAACCATGTCATGTTTTTGAATAAAACAACCCAGACAGTGGACCCCCTGAGTTCTGGAACAAGCACACTCCCTGGCAATTGTTAGGCTCTCACAAATATTTAATTTCCCAGAAAAGGCAAAGTACCTTAAGCTTTGTTCACAGCTAACCCATTGAATTGTTAGGCAATCAAGCAAAATCCGTATTAAAAATATTAATGCAATTTTAACAGGTAATGTTTCCATTTAGGGGACTCTGACATCCCGGACACACTAGAAGAAGAAGTAAAAAAAATAAATAAACAAAAAGTTCAAGAAACCTCATTCACATTCCCAGTTCAACCAACCCTGTTTCATGTTTTCACTATTATCAGCTCAATTGTTCCTCAAATTTCTGGCAATAGAAAAGAATGATACTGGTCATTCTGGTGTCCTCTGTGGTCATTCATTTGTGACCTATGTGTTACCAGTTCCAATCTACATAAGCCTAATGGGCTGCAGAATGGGCATCAAAGGAAGACAGCCATATATATTTATGGGATTGAAACACACAGTTAAGTAATGGCCCTAATGAACAGTCCTTGTATGTATCACCACATCCTGCAGGAAACTTGAAAAGCCCGTCAGCTATCAGCTACAACGGCAGCAGGCCAGGGGACACACATGCTGCATAGCTACTGCTGTGTGTGTCTGACTGAAAATGAGTCCTGTGTTGCCTTCCCTTCTGAGAAAATACAAACACATCAATGCACAGACAGTTCCTCTCCTGTTCCTAGAAAAACAAACAAGGAAAGAATTCCCTGCTACCCTCACCAAATTCTAAATGGGGAGGTAAAAGAGGTACGCAAATCTGTGTGTGTGACGCATGATAAAAATTTATGCCTCTCATGTCCTTCCAAGATCATAAAAAATAATTTGGTAGCTGTCATCATGGTCTTATCCTGGACATTTAAGGATAAACATTAAACACCTCGGGTATTTTTTTCCAATTTAAATCTAAACCCAGGTTTACAATTACCATCTGTGTTAAAAGTAATGTGTTCACATGTGGATTTCTATAACTTTTTTAAATCCATGGATTTATGTGTAGGGGCATTTGTGTTTGGATGTGTGCTGAGTTTTCTTGCATTCTTCTTGTTTTATGTGAAGCTATGAACCTGTTTTAAGATAGTCAGTGGTCAGTTAAAGTCTCATACATGGAAATGTCACATCTAAATGCTGGATAAAATCAAAGAAAAATGGCATAGTTTATCTCTTTAACTTTCCAAGTCTGAATGCAAACTGAAGGAAAGAAATGATAGATTCAGATCAAAATACTAAATAATTCATAACAGCCAAAAAGTGGAAACAATCTAATGTCCTTCAACTGAAGAATGGATACAATGTGGTAGAGCCATACAATGGAATAACATTATACAATAAAAAGAAATGAAGAACTGATGTGTGCCACAGTAGGGATGAACCTTGAAAACATGCTCGATGAAAGAAGCCAGTCACAAAAGAACACACACTGTATAATTCCACTTATATGAAATGCCTAGAACAGGCAAATCCACACAGAAAATAGATTAGCATTGTGTAGAACTGAGGGGAAAGGAAAAGGAATCGGAGGAAATGGAGAGTGGCTGCTAATGTGCACAAGGTTTCTTTCTGAGGTCATGAAAATGTTCTAAAATTAATTGTGGTGATAGGTGCATAATTCTGTGAATATACTAGAAACCACTGAATTTTAAACAGGTGAATTGTATAGTATGTGAATAATATCTCGATAAAGCTTTTAAAAATAGGTAACACTTTGTAGCAGGGCATGAAACTGGCATCAACTTTGTGTATAAAAAGAGAGCATGGAATAAATAATTTTTCCATATTTATAAGCATAAATCTGGGAGGATAAAAAGGGAGACAAAACTGGGAGAGAGAAGTCTTCTCCTGACTCTAATGCCACACACTAAATTTATCTCAGCCAACAAGTGCAACCACCAAATGTTCTAGTAATCTAGACAAAGCTTCCTAATCTGCTTCAGAGACTCAGTTAAATGCACTGTCCTCAGGGGAAAGCAGTTCTATCAAAAAGGATTTTTTTTATCCATTTATTTTGAAAGATTCAATAGGAAAAGAGAGCCAACAAGAACAAAATAGCAAAACGTTTCTTTTATCAACAAGACCTAGTTGCAATAAAACAGACAAGCTAAACAAATGTAATGTACATGGGGTGGGGGAACTTCCTTATAGAAATCATAGGCCCAAACCAGCCAGTGTTAAAGCAATGTTTAATCAGTGTTAACCAGCGTTAAACTCACTGCAGAAAAATGCTGCCAAGTGCTGCCACCTTAACTTCAGGATAAAATTTCAGAAGACAATTTTTCATATCAACCGAGGTTATGTGTCTTTGCCTATGTTTATAAATCACTAAAAAAAGATTTTGGTGAAATACAAAAATTCCATGGAGAAGATACTACAAACTATGCTAAGAGTATCACTGATTGGCAGAAGTTGCAGGTAAATTAAAATAATGCAAGGGATCAGGTATCTATCAGTAAGGATGTTTAGAGCACCTTGCTACTTGCTCTTTTGCTACTTAATATATTGCTACTTACACAGAACTTTATCCCAAAGCTTGACTTTTTTTTTTTAATCCTACATAGTTAATTTTTAAGTACGAATCCAATGGGGACCTCTCTGTTTTTATCTCACTTGATCATTTGCCTATCCTGTAGGCACTTAACCTTATTACTAGAGCTCTCCCACAGAGGAAACTAAAGAAGTTATGGTTTAGGCCCCTTACGTATTTGCACAGGCCACTTCTAAGGCCCAGAGAGGGGCCCTAAAATGCTTCCATGATGCGTTTTAAGTTTTCAAAAATAAGATATTTTAACCTCAACTTGTTAAGACTGCTGTCTCTTTCACTTCGACTTCCCCTCTATCACACTTGCTCTTTTGTTGTTGTTGGAGGGGTGGGGGCGTCACTGGCAAACATTTTTGGGATTTGCACAGGTAGAAATTGAGTTAGGAATATATTCAGTTTGGGATTTTTCTCTGTGCCCATAGTAAAGTTCTTGTATAGTTCAGTTATTTCTAGTTGTCTAGGGTCAAAATTCCTTCCTGGGTGATCACAAAAAATGTCAGTAATAAACTGATTTATGAGTGTCATAAATTCAAAGATTATTTATTAGTAAATATGCATAAAAACTTGCAATGTCATGAAATCATAAAGCTCATGAAATCATGAAAGACACTTGATAGGAGTTCCCTACAATTTGGCAATAATCATAAAAATTTACAAGACTATCAATAACAGGCTGTAAATCTAAAATAACTTTTCAAATATTATCAAAAATACAATTTTGACCAACCATGATAAATAGCGAATTAACTACCTTTAACTTAAGGTATGACAAAATTGTTGTAGTATGAAGAAACAATCCATACCCACACAAAAAAATAAAAAGTATTATAAAAGTATATGGCATGCTTATATTAATATAATAATTACTTTTTCTGAATTTTGTGATATTTATGGCATTTTTATCTCTACTTTGTAATTTCTCTTGGTTTCTTTCTCATTCAAGAAACAGTCACATTAATACCTAATTTCATAATAATTCTGAATTATTTTTCTTTTAAAGGGCTCCCATGAAACCTAGAGTTTCCTTTGTCTCATTCTTGAAATGCTATCTTCCCGTGGCTTCTGGGAAATCATATCCTCCTTGTTCTTCTCCCACCTTCCTGACTACTCTCTTCTCATTTCCTAGATCCTTCTCTGTATTTAAACTATAAAAGTAGGGGTGCATGAAGACCGTTCTGGGCCTTCTCCTTTCTGACAATTTGCTTCCCTTAGGTGATCCCATTCAATTCCATGGCTCTAAAGGACATCTTCCGACGGTTGACGTCGCCTAAATCTCCGGCCCTAACCTCTCTGCGAGGCTCCAGATTTGGTTACACAACTGCCCACTCAACATCTCCACGGAAAAGTCAAATGGGCATCTCATACTCTCCAAGGTCAAAATACAACTTTTGGGTTTGCAAAAGTTCTATTTTGGGTAAACCCAAAAGTTTTGGGTAAACCCATTGCAAGAGAAACCAGACATACAAAAACAGCATAAAAATGTTTCCATTCATCACTACCCCTAGAAAAAGAAGAAATAGGAATATGAGGAGTGAGGATGGGGAGTAGGAAGGAGAGAGAGAGAAAGAAAGAGAAAAAAAGAGGTGAAAGAGAAAGAGAGAGAAGGGGTGAAAAAAAGAAAGGAAAGAAAAAAAGGAAGGCTACATTAGATAAGATGTCCCAAAAGAAAATAGCACTAATACACAATTTTCATTATTTTCACTTTAGAGACAGACTATGGACAAGTGAAATGGTGGCATACCTTTTTATAAAATCATCTACAGACCTTTAGGGGTGTCAAAGCCGAATTTTGGGTGGAGAGGTTGGCCAGGTACCTAAAATTGGAGAGGATCAAGTCTGACCCAATCCTGGCTGGATCTACAGATTCTTGAAGGTCAAGTAACATTTAGCACAAAGTGACTGCCTGGCTAAAATGGGTCTGAGGTGCACAGAAAAGATGTCCACAGAAAGAGAGAAAGAGAGAGA
>NW_017731789.1:366776-415779 GCF_001890085.2 Hipposideros armiger
AGAGAGAGAGAGAGAGAGAGAGAGAGAGAGAGAGAGAGAGAGAGAGAGAGAACAGAACAAAACAGAACAGTTGATGACAGGAAAAGAATAACACAGACTTCTCAGTAATGCCTGAGGTCATTCTGACTGACAGATTCCAAAATGGTAGCAAAACATGAGTATACTAGACTGGCAAAATCTATGAAACCTAAAATGTAAAAGATACATATGGAAGCACTAGTGGAAAAGCTAGCCCTGTTCTAAAGTCAATATATTTAGAAATAAAGCCAGTGCTATTTAATGACATAAACTGGCCATTTTTCAGACCCAGAAATTTGTAACCATGGATACAGAAATAGAATGACACGGGGGAGAAAAAAGTTTGTACACAAACTGGCTCCAAACATTTTTCAAAATAATGAACAAAAACCAAAACTCAATATATTTCTGATAAGATTTTTCATAATAAGTCATGCCCATTGAAGGAAATATAATCAAATACAAAGTGGTGTGGTCCCAGTATACAAGGTTGGACAATCAAGTTCACAAACTTATCCTAAAAAAAGTGCTACATACTTCACTGCTGAATATCACTATGGTAACCTTCGAAGTACTCCCCTTGGGAAGCTATGCACTGACACCAGCATCTAGACCACCCTTCAAAGCAGTTTTGGAACTATTATTCTGGAATAGCCATCAGAGCTGTCGTCGGATTACCTTTGATGTCCTGAATATCATCAAAACGTGTTCCTTTCAATATTTCCTTTATCTTCGGGTAAAGAAAGAAGTCATTGGGGGCAGATCAGGTGAGTAGGGAAGGTGTTCCAATACAGTTATTTGTTTACTGGCTAAAAACTCCCCATAGACAGTGCCGTGTGAGCTGGTGCATTGTCGTGATGCAAGAGCCATGAAATGGCGAAAAGTTCAGGTCGTCTAACCTTTTCACACAGCTTTTTCAGTACCTCCAAATAGAAAAGTTAGTTAACTGTTTGTCCAATTGGTACAAATTCATAATGAATAATCCCTCTGATATCAAAAAGGATAGAAATATTGTTACAACAAGTTTGCGAACTTGTTTGACCTCATACACAGGCCATCCTTATAATTGGCACTTGTTGATTTTCTTTCCCTTTGCTTGTGAGAAAGTGCCTTACAACAAAGATTAGAGAGTAGACCTAAACAGAGCAAACTCATTAGAAATGGTCATGATAGTTAAGTGCCAATTGAGCTTCAGGAATTAAAGAGAGGGGAGACATCCCCTTCTCCCCATCCCCACCAAATTGCAAACTTCTCTTTCAACAATGAGAAAAGAAAGAATTGGATCAATTTTGACTTTGAGATTATATTAACTTTGCCAATTTGCTTGGCAAAGGTGGGAATATGTTTTTACACACACACACACACACACACACACACACACACACACACATACACACACACCTTTACAACAGGGATGAGGAAAAAATATTTCTCATTCACAGAGACTAAAACAATTTAAATTAAAATACTGATGAAATAAGTAAATATTTATTTCAACTCATAAGGACAGGGCATTTTATTTCATTGTACTAATTTTTTGAACTAAGTATTGGAACCTTTCTTATTATAAAATAACACATTATTACATAGAAATCTGAAATACTATTATCCTAATAATTACCTTTGATTTCAATATTTTTGGTTTCACAGATACATTATGATAAAATGATTTGTTGTTGAAAGGGCTACAAATAATAAATTAAGAAAATCCAAGGGCATAGGGAGTTGCGATTAGAAAATATAGTCATAATTAGTGTAAGTATATTAATATTATATTAATGTATTCATATTTATAAAAACATAGAGTCATATTTGGATTCAAACCACCCCATCTCAAGTGTAATTACTGAAAAGAGGTATGTAGTGGTTGGGAACACAAGTTTTGGAGTGTGGCAGACTTGAACAGAAATCTCAGTAAGTTCAGTTTTCACATCTGTAAAACTGGGAGCAGTAATGATTCCCAAGAGTTGTTTCAAGGATTGATGGTACAGTGCTTAGCACATGCCTGACAAACAGAACTTTATACTTGCTAGCTATTACTATTAATATTGTTCTTATCAACCAGGAGAGTTTGTCCTGGATAATTACACCTTAGTTTAAAAATTACCTCAGTAAAAGATAATAGATTGAAGAGGACAAGGAAAAGGGTATTAGTAGCACTAGGAGGATGAAACAAAGATAGAAAAAGTAAACAGCGCTTGGACTGAAAGTTTTTCAGTCCTCAGAGGAGCAAAACTGTAAGTGAAGAAACTGATTTTCATCAATGCCTGTTCAAAATAGAAATTCTCCCCTGTCAGAAATGTATTTGATGATTCAACATATATAATTATGAACACTCTGTACTGATTTTTTATGAAAAATGTATGAAATTGAATGCATGAATTCCTATGTTCATAAGGCACAACCCAGTAGCAATACTACAGTGAAGACGATGATATGCGTATGTTGTATGCATCTCAATTATCTATAACAAAAAACAAAACCTGATCAACCAGCTAGAATAAAAACTCACTTTCTAAATCTCTATAAAAATATTGTAAAATCAGGCATTTAAAGTATGGGAGCCAAGAAATGGAGGGAAAGGGCCGGCCGAGTGGCACGTTGGTTAAGAGCTGGCTTGGGACGCCAGAGGGCGCCGGTTCAGATCCCACATATGAGGGCCAGTGACACTGCCCTCCACAGCTAAGATGCTGATCAACAGCTTGACCTGGAGCTGGGCTGCTGTGAGTCGCCAGTGACGGCCTAGGCCGCAGTCCTCTGCTGCAGTGGGTTGCCATGGGCTACCGTGTGTAGCCAGCAGCCAGCGTGAGCGGCCAGCAGCCGCTGTGAGCGGCCGTCCAGAAGCCGGCGACTGATCTGCCTCACCCGGGAAGAGCGCAATGCTGGTGCCAACTTGGGCCAGTGAAGCAATGTCCTCCACAACTAGACTGAAGAACAAAACGACAGCAGCTTGTCTGTTCCCCTTCCCCCAATTCCCCAATAAAAAAATCTTAAAAAAAAAAAAGAAATGGAGGGAAAAAAATGAATATGTCAGTTAATAAAAAGATTTTTTCTGGATTTTGTAATATTAGTGTTATTTGTCAGCTTTATCAAATTTATAATTTTTGTGATTTTTCCTCATGTCAAATATTCATTATTGTTCTTAGCTTTGTATTTACAAGCTTGTATTAACTTTTCTAAAATGTGATCTACAAAATTATACAAGTTTCAGGCCCCACAAAACCTGAATCCACCACTGATTTTTGTGTACCCTCTGCCAGGATTGTCCATAGTGGGCTAATTAAATGTCTGCTGTATTTTACAGTTAAAAGAGAAATACATTGTAAAGCATTCTGAAATGGTTAAAGTACTGAAATGCTGAAAATGCTGTATAGTTCACGTACATGGGTAACCACATATTCCTACCAGTATTCATGTCCTTATGATCACTACCTTTCCTGTTAGGCCACATTTGAAAAGGAAGTGTGACGAAAACGCATTTTCTCCCCTCCACGCTGCTTAAAATGATAGGCCCCTCTTTCATTGTTGGTTCATTGTTTATTTTTATATGTTTGCTTCATTACTTGTTCTACTTTTAAACAGAGCAGTCCCTTGTGGGGTGCTCCAAGCCAACACGGGGAGGAATTACTAAATGATCAAAAGGCACAAGAAAGTCCTTGAGAAACTTACTAAAGTGAACATAATCAAAATGGCTTTTATTGGACTATCATGGTCTAAAATCTGTAGAAATAATCACGGGAGGAAATTGCCCAAAATTTAAGTAATAGAGATCTTTGAGTTGGGGGGCTGGGCAACACTTTTTCTTCTATGTTTAAGATATATTTTAGTATGTCTAAATGCTAAATGAAATAAAGATGTGCTACATCTTTAATGAAACCAAAAATTAATAAATGATATGAGCTTTTTCTTCTACCCCAAAATGTCCTACATTAGTGAATGAATACCATCAAATTCTGTTTGCTCCTTGTCAATAGGCATTACTTACAAGAAGCTGGCAGATCACAGCTAGATTAGAGACACATCATTTACATTTACAGGCTCAAACTCATTAAACACGATAAGTGACAGTAATAATACTCTAATTCATTTGCAATGTAAGTAAACAAAATCAATTTTGTTTTAATAGGTTTGGAATGTTTAGCAATCTGGCATCCAGTCAGGCAGACAGGAATGAGCATTGCTCCAAATTAAATATTACATGCTTCTTGAATTTGTTTGTATAGATTTTGGTTTTACTTTAAATAAAGTGGTTGTTTTACTCTGAATGGAACACAGCTGTTCCTAGATAAGTCACCAAAGCTGGGAGACATCAAAAGATGACTCCATGTCACTAATAAACATTTACTGAGGACTTACTATGTGCTAAGAGCATTGCCTGCTCTATCCCCAGCCTGTAGGATACTCCTCCATTTTATCCTGAGCTGTAAAGATGACCCAGCCAACCAGTGGTAGGTCTAAGATAACAGATTCTATAGCCTGATTGTTAACTATTACATGGTACTGTCTTCTCTTAGAATCATGAAAGACTGATTCAAAACCAACCTTTATCCTTAAAACATACAACATACTTTATATTTTCTTTTCATACTTGTTTTTGTTCATAAAATAAACTCATCTCTGTTAGAGAATGATAAGAAAGTCAGGTGCTGTGATTCATTTTTGGGACAGAGGATGCAAAGTGAAGAGCGAGGAACAACAGAGGACAGGGAGACCCTGGCACTGACTGACTGCTTCGTGAGTAGAGTTTATCCCAGGTTGACAGGTGAGCCGGGCTTACATCGGGTGAGTCTAGTGCTGGTCATATTTGGAGGTGGAGGTAGTGGCCCTTGCAACGATGAAAAGAAACTGATACATTCCTTTTCTTATTGTCAGGAGAGAAGAGGGGAGCCTAGGTCTACGTTTAAGATTACTAAAGTGTAGTGTATACATCACGGAAATAACAGGTTTCGAATATCCAGTTCACACCAGCCAATCATCCCAGAGGCCTAATTTCTCCAAACTATAATGTCTGTCTGTCTCTCTCCTCTCTTCTCCTCTTCCTCTCTCTTCTCTCCTCTCTAACCTCCCTCTCTGAAATAAGGCCACTTATGCAACTAGAGACTAACAGATCATGATGTTAATTAAAAACAAAGACCAAATGCCCCTGCCTTCTTTGCTTTAAAAACAAATACCATATTAGGCAAAAAATGCTTAGAGTTATTTTTTTTTCTGTATCTCTGCGTCTATTTCTGTTTTGTTTGCTCATTTATTCTGTTCTTTAGATTCCACATATAAGTGAGATCATACGGTATTTGTCTTTCTCAGTCTGACTTATTTCACTTAGCATAGTATTCTCAAGGTCCATCCATGTTGTTGCAAATGGTAAGATTTCATTCTTTTTTATGGCCAAGTAATATTCCATTGTATAAATGTACCACAGTTTCTTTATCCAATTGTCTATAGATGGGCATTTTGGTTGTTTCCATATCTTGGCTAAAAACACTGTTGGTTGCTAGATGGAAGAGGGGATGGGGGAGAAGGTGAAGGGATTAGAAAGTGCAAATTAGTAGTCACAATATAGTCATGGGGATATGAAACACAGTATCAGGAATATAATCAACAACGTTTACAAAAGGTGCCAGATGGGCACTGGACTTATCAGAGAATCACACCATAGGCTGTGCAAATGCATGACCAATGCATTATATACCTGAAGCTGAAGTAGAATAATATTGAAAGTCAACTATAATTTTACACACACACACACACACACACACACACACACACACACATATATATATGTATATATTTTCATGGGATGTGGAGTACAGCATAAGGAAGATAGTCAATGGAATTTTAACAGCTATATACAATGTCAGAGGGGTAGCAGATTGGGGGAGGGGGTTTATCACTTTGAGAGGGATGTAAATGTCTAAATATTATATTGCTTTGCACACCTGAAACTAAGTAAAAAAAAATAATAAAGTTGAAAACAAAATGCTTAGAGTTATGCATAAGAAATTGACAAAAGAATCAAAACAGAAAATATAGTCAAAATAGGGATCTAGAAGACCTGGTATTGAGGTGTCAGTAGGTAAATCAATGCAGATGAGATTTTGAGAGTAGGGATGTTCATAACTTTCTTTGAGTCTAATTTTCTTTAGGGGTATTTGAGTGAATCATGATTCAATCAATAATTGTATGAATGATGAAAATTATGAACTCTTTTTTCAAAAATAATCCTCTGACACATTTACACACTACTTCAGGCTTTTCTAAGATACCCTGAAGCCCTCTCCATGGCCCCCTGTTTAAGAACTTCTAAAGTAAATAATGATCATGATTGTAAACAAGTATTTAGTGACTACCTCCAGATATCATAAAGGGTTTCTACTGATAGGTGCCACATCATTTTCAGTAAGAGTAGGGCTGAATGTAACAAGGACTTTAAAAGAACACTTAAATGCTCTATTGGAAACTGGTGACCACAAATGATGCAATTTTATCAAGTTTAATTTACTGCTCAGAGTGCATCAATTGCCAAAAACTGGCAGAACATTGGAAATATTAATGAGAAATGCTAATGAAAACAATTTTGAATATAAAAAGCCATTTTGACTTTTCAAAAGGCTTTTTAAATACTATAAATTCCTAAATATAAAAAGCTATTAAATAATGAATGTTTTAGAAATGTTTAAGACCAGAATCAATTTTATTTTAAGTTTAGAGTTAGGCGAAGCTCTGTTCAAGGAAGAGGCCTAGGATTAGGAAACAGAATTGCAACTATGGAGTAAAGCTTAGAAAGGAAGATGGCTTTCCCAGTGTATATCAATCAATACCTGGTCATCAAGGACATTTGGGATAAAAATAAAAAATGTATTTACTTAATATATCAACTCTGAGACAGTCATATAATTCCACACAATCATAAAGGAAGAGACTTTTAAAAAGAAATCCTTAGGGATAAATGCAAATTATCAAAACCAATGTATTTAGCATAGCATCTTGATTAAGAGAAATAAAGGGGTTTCAAAATTGAATAGACCCAAGTATGAACATTGTTTCCATCTCTAGTAAAAGTTTCCGTTAACTTCTCAAAGTCTCAGTTTCATCGTCAGTGAAAAGAATAATAATAGGATTAAATGAGGAAATGCATAAGAAATATAGTGCCTTACACATATTAAAAAATCTCAAATTATACTTATCACTACTAGCAGTTATCATCCTACTATCAATAACACTATTGTCACAGGGTAGTTATCAGGGGAAGATTTTAGTATTCTAAATTTTTAAACAGAACCAGGAAACAAAAAGTAAAATATTAATAATAGAGTTTTTTTTTCCTTTCACTGGTCATTAGCTGATTTTTAACCAGATTTGTTCACCTTAAATAGTCACAGATTTCATTTTCTGTTTATTAGACCTGTTCAAAATGAATTTTCTAGTTTACTTGCTCCTCTGTAGAGTAACAGAGCTTTTTTTTTAATTACCAGATATCATGTGAATATG
Organism: Hipposideros armiger; assembly: GCF_001890085.2. Lineage (NCBI taxonomy): Eukaryota > Metazoa > Chordata > Mammalia > Chiroptera > Hipposideridae > Hipposideros > Hipposideros armiger. The sequence goes on from NW_017731789.1 coordinate 374,283, forward strand.
GGTGTATGTTTTAACAATTTAAAACAACTTTAAAAGTCACTCAAATTTCAGAAAATTTAGAGAGAGAGAGAGATGAAGAAAGGGGGCTTAAGTCATGTCAAAACTTTAGAGACCCCACAGGAAATAAGATTTTTAAAAATTAAGCTTGCAACAATTATGAGATGCATAATTTCTAACAAAATCACATATTAATAAAAATCCATAAACATGCTATGACCATAAGAAAGGAAAAAAACAAGCCTAGAATTGAAAAGAACAAAAATAGGTTGTTACCTATATCCAAATATAGAGAATACTTTTATCTGTACTATATCAGAAAGAAGAAAATGCCACAATTAATGCAATGCAAGATAAGGTCTAAAATGCCCTTATTTATTTTACAAGACCAAGGGGATATTCAAACACTGAAGGTATCATTAAAAAATGGTGTCACCCATTCACAAATCAAGAGATATAAAAATGTTGACAAACTTTGACTGATAAATCTTCCTGTGGGAATTCTTCTTAAGATCATGAGTCAAAAGAATCATTAAATCAGAGGCATTCAGGCAGACAGTTACCACATCATTACCCATATTAATAACCAGAGAGAAGCTAATGTCCTGAGATAAAGCAAAAGCTAAATAAATTTGAAATATCAATTAAAATCAACAAATTAATTAAACATGTTCTATACACCAGGCACACTGCTAACACGTGAGAGCCTTGCCCTCAATACGTTCTCATTCCAACATGCCAATTTGATGAAATATGATAAAAACCATTAGGAACTATAGAAGAAAACAGATAAATGTTCATGGTAAAAGTTAATGTATAAAAATATGAAACAGGAAATATGAAATACAATGATTTGAATCATATAAAAAGTGGACATAGAGTGGAAAGAAATATAATCATGAGAAGAATAACTGGCAGTTAATTACAGGGTATTCACTAATCCATTATCACCAGCCTCAATTTGACAGGCTATTTCTCATGCCATCTGTTATGTAACAAACATCCTCTTTAATTTTTTTTTTTAGTGGACAAGAGGTATTTTCTTCTGTCAATTCCATCTGTTTATGGCAGCATGTGCTATAGCACCACAACTTAGTATACTCAGAGAATAGATACAAGCAACTTATGCAGATTCTGAAATTGACAAAGCTACCCCTTCTAAAAGAGATGGACTAGTAGGAAAGAGAATTTTAAATGTACTCTTAATGGCCAATAGGAAAAGCTCCGAACTCATACTCTTCTAACACCTTTATTAAGACAAATTGAATTATGCTGCTCAATCCTTCATTCACTTTAACCATACAATGACCTCTGTATGGGTGACGCCATTTTTTAATGAGGCCATCACTGTTTGAATGTTCCTTTGGTCTTATAAAATAAATAAGGGTATTTTAGAACTTACCTTGTATTATTTGTGGCATTTTCTTCTTTCCGACATATTATAGCTAAAAGTATTCTCTATGTTTGGATATAAGTAACAACCTATTTTATTTCTCTTCAATTCTAGGCTTGTTTTTTATGATCATACCATGTCTCAATAGTCCCTGATTTTTGTCTAACTTAATGATTTCACTTACTAAGGCCAAGTGATATGTTTGCTACATTCAATCCAGCTTTCAAAGTTTTGTTGAAAGTACTAATAAACATTTCACATGTGCCAGATTGATAGACTTTCCTGTCCTGGTTTAACTAGCGACAAGATGAATGATATCATCTAGAAAATGATCATTATTTCCTTTCTCTACCTCATCCTTTATTGTTCCTTTCCTTTTCTTATTTATTTGATCATTTGACACACATTTATCATGTACTTACTATATTCTGGATACTCTTCTGTGTGCTGAGGGTTACGCCATAAATAAGGAAAAAGTCCCTGTCCTCATAAAACTTATATTGCAGTTGAAGTGGTATAAAATTAAAATATATGTAATTTCAGGTCACGATAACTGCTATGGAAAATATAAAGCAAGTGAATGGTTGAAGAGTGACTGGGGCAAGGGCTTGCTCCCCTGAGGTGGTCACGTCTGAGCAGAGCCCTGAATAAAATGAGGAACTGATAAAATCACCAATCTTTGGGAACCATGAACACCTGTAACAACTTAAGCAATATTATAAATCCCTCTTGAGTAACATAAACCAGAGAGATGATTTATACTTGTTTCCTTTCTGTGCTGTTATTTCTAAAAAGTTTAGTCATAGCCCATGGCTTCTGGAACAATGTACAGTCATGAAGACTGACAGCCTAAGGGTGGCCTAATCCCAAGCACACCAAACAAACATGGGCATATTTTACACAAGTATAGTTGGTCCATGTCTCTAGAATGCCAAAATGCCCTTCATCTTTTTTGTCAGGTTACCTCTGCTTGAGTATTTATGCCAAATGGAACCAAATATTGTAATTACCTGAAGAAAAAAAAATCCTATCTAGACCAAAGAAAGAGTAAGACAAAAGCCACAGTGAAAAGCAGGGTTAATTATTCTAATAAAGCACCTTTCCACAGGTTCCCAAATCCCTAACTACATTATAAGAGTATCCATTCTCCATACCTCCCCCAACCACTACCACTGCCCAAAAATAGTGGTGGGATTTAGGTGGGTTTTTTCTCACTTTCTTTTCCAGTGTTTTTAAAACTATTTTGGATATTAAAACAGACAAACAGAAAAAATGTTGTATTTGGTAATTTTTAAAGAAAAATTTCCTCTTCCACATCTCTGCATCTTTTTTTTTTTAATCTTGGCCAGTTACAGGTGGCTAGCAGCAAGGAGCTCTACCCTGCCATTAACCGAATAGAAGCCTCACTGAAAAGGATCAAGAGCTCTGTGTTTCATCAATTTAACATCCTAGCATTAGAACCAGCCAAGTAGACACAGCCAGGCTGCCAAGACAAACAAATGGGGTTTGGCAGAAGGGGGGGCCAGTTTCTGGAGACAGCCCTCCAGTCTAAACTTCTTAAGGAGTCGGTATAAACGTGCTTTTATTGAAAAGGTGCTGCTCCATCTAAAAAGCACAGATTCAGTTCAAACAGTGCCACCTTTCACTGGTTATGTTGGCTTAAGGTGTGTGCAGCTCAGTAACTGTGCAGAACCTGCGTCAGAGCTACCTGCTGCTCGCTTTTTTAATCCTCAAACCAAAACGTTTGGAGCCACACTAAACACTGGCTGTTTTATCAAAAAGAAAATAAGAGTGAAGGAGGATGCGGGCCACAGAGACTTTCCCTGCCTCCACCCAACCTCATCCAAATAGAAAGTTACAGTAGGTGAATAAATTATAGGTCCCCTCTGTTCCTCTAGCCTGGTAGACAGAACTTAAATTTAGTAGGGGATATCACTCCTTCATTCCACTTCTTGAGTTGGTCAGTAACCAAACATTGCTTAAAGGTTAAGCTTCTTGGAGATGGTGAGGGTGTGGGGGCTTAGTTTTAGAATTTACAAAAAGTGAAAATATTTTACAGAACAGTCTAAATTTTTAACTGCAAAAATTTTTGTATACCACCATTTGCAAATGTTTATGAACATCTGCTGTGTGCTGAACTCTGGGTAAGGTGCTGGGGGAAAGAGAATATGGCACTCACTGTCCTCGAGCAACTAGCAATCTAATTCAATCTAATACTTTTGGCAACAACTAAAAACAAAAATTGCAACATTCTGAAAGTCTGAGGGATTTTGGTTCCCAAGAATGTGCAGAAAGAATCTCTGTAAAGTAATGCACCGGAATTCCAGGAGCCACTTTGGAAAGGTAGACTTGTTACTTAACGTTCAAACTGTATAACCTTCATCCTAGAAGGTTTAGGTGTTTATTTAAACTGTGTGTCACCATCAGAGTATTCAAGTATTCACAGTAACAATTAGCCCCATCACAGGAGTGGAAGAAGTATTTCTTCCACTAAGCACTGGGCTTTTGGATGTACCAAGCACACCCTTCTTGGCACTGGGAATATGATGGTAAATAAGACAGAAAAAGCCCCCAAACTCATGAAGTTTATAACCCAGATCGGAAGGGAGTGTATTAATAAATAAATAAATGAACACTATTGTTCCGTGACAATTATGATGATAAAAATTAGCTTGAGTCCTGGGAAGAACTAGGGGAGAGGGGCAAGTATTGGGAGGGCTGTGCTAAGAGAGGATAGTCTGAGGAGGCTTTTCTGCAGAAGCAATATCTGAGAAAACATCTGAAGGATCAAAAGGAGCCAATCATGTAGAAGGGCTGACAGAGGGAGCAGTGAGAGGAAGAAACAAGAGTTCCAGGAAGAATGAGAAGGCCATGTGCCTGGAACATAGTCAACCAGGGCGAAGTGACAAGACTAGGGGTCAGTTTCAGCCAAGGCACTGATCATGGACGTCCTTGTCCAGCACAGAAAGCGGTATGGATTTAATTCCTAGACTACTGAGGTGGGAGGGTTAAAGGGGCGGGGGAGGGGCATGATATGATTTACTCGTTTTTAAAAGCCAGTCTTGCTGCATTTATTCATCCAAATATTTGTTGAGCATTTACTATATTCTAGATCATGGGGGCTATAAAAGTGAACAAAAAAAATAGAATAAAGCAAAATCTCTACCTTCATAAAACTGGAGCAAGAACCAGAGATTCCACAAGGCAATTAACACAAAGCAAACAAACAATTGTAACACGTCAAGTGGTGAAAACTTCTAAAGAGAGAAGGAAGAGGTAGAATAATCTGATGGGAGGTACTATTTCAAACTGGTTGGTCGGGGAAAGTCTCTGGCTGAGTGACAGAGACCTGGGGAGAAAGCGTTCCAGGCTAGCAGGCAGTCAGTGCGAAGGTCAGAAAGGCAGCACAATTGGCTCGTGTCTGGCAATGTGGCCGGGGGAGGCTAAAGGAAAGGTTAGAAAGGTAGGTAGACTGTGACAGAGTCGTTGCTTCCTGTGGGGGCCACAGTAGTTTGGATTATATTCTGAATGAGAAGAAACACTACTGGACAGCTCTGAGCAGAGGAATGACAATCTGATTTGCGTTATGAAAGGGCTCGTCTGACAGCTGGGTGGAGAAAAGCTGGTAGGAGAACAGGATACATGCAGGAAACCCTGTTAGAGCACAGGAGATCTGAATGGCTTGGTCATTGGAAATGGTCAGATTCTGGATATATTCTGAAGGCAGATCCAACAGAATTTGCTCGTGGACAGGATGTGGGGGTGAGAAAGGAGAGCCTTGAAGGATGATTCTAAAGTTTTTGTTTTTCTTGGAGATAATGTTTTTTTTTCTAGTTAGCCTCCTACCTCTCTTGCATCTTCTATGGATTCCACTTAATCTTATGTTATTTGTCCAAATTCTGTCCTTGGCCATCTTCTCTTCTCTGTCTATATACTCTTTCTGGACATTTCTAATTACACCCATTGCTTCAGCTATAGCTATATACAATGATTCCCAAAGTAACGGAGTGGGGAATAGTTGTACTTAGGTTCAGATAGACCTAGACTCAACTTGCAGCTGTGTGATCTTAGGTCAGATGTGTGACCTCTCTGAATCTGCTTCCTCGCTTGTCAATTACAGATGATAATATCTCAGGGAATACTAAGATAATGACATATGTTATGGTAAAAAACTTACTGTACTCCTGGCACAGTAAGATTCAAACACTGTTTCAAGGTTATGTTTCATTCTGTTTTAATCTCTATCTCTAGCTCAAAGCCCCCTCATTAAAGCTTGCTGCTCTCCTCTATTTTCTAGAGTCACCGATACCTGAAGCCTAAGAGTCACCCTAGGGTTCTTTAGCCTCTTCAAGATCAATTTCCATTTGCCAAGTCGGCAGATTCAAATTCCTAGAAACCTCATGATTTTATTTCCTCTTGTTAATACTATGCTTAGCTAGTACCCCCAGAATCTGCTGAACACCATCTCAGGTGTTAGTAGTACAGTCTTATCTCAGGTCACATCACTTCTCACTGAATCTATTAATATACCTTCTGACTTCTCCCAAGGGCTGCCCCAGTGATTCTCATAAAATGCAAGATCATATAATTCCTCATAAAAAAGTTATGAATGCCTTCCTATCATTTAAATAACATCCAAACTTATTAGTAGATACTCAAGGTACATTGGTGTCAGCCCCACTGTAGATCTCCAACTTACTCTCCTCCTTTATCCCATCTTTACATTCTTACAACTTAAAAGAATGATACTGTCCTATTCCATGATTCGTCCCATGCTATTTCCTCTGACTAAAATGTGTTCCTTTCTGTCAGCTCCCCAAATTCTACACCTGCTTGTCTTTTAAGTTAAAGACTTACCTCCTTTAAAACATCTTCACAGAATGTGTCCCAGGATAAGCTGGTATCCCTCTGAGGTGATGCCACAGTAGCAAGTTTGCATCACTTGATCACTGTCCTCATTGCATCTCATTGTGATTATTTGCTTACATGTGTAGTGCCCCAGCTAGACTGCCATTCTTGAAGACAGAACAACTTGCAACTCATCTTTGTATCCTCAACACCTACCACTTCACAGCAATCCTGCAATCCAATTACATAGGAGTCACTAATGTTCAAAGAGATTAAACTATATCCCAACATTGCATAGCCTGTATTTTCAGAGAAAAGAAAGTTATGGACTCTGGTCCATTTTGCTCCAATAGCCATACCTTTTCAAAATTAGAATCAGATAAAGATATTATTTTAATAATCCTTAAAAGATGTTCAGAGTTTGAAACATTTCTTTATGCAGAGCTCAAGGAAAGTCTTCATTATATCTACTGTTTCCCTGAAAATAAGACCTAGCTGGAAAACAAGTCCTCGCATGATTTTATTTTGGCATACTGAATATTTTAAGCTGAAGGAGTTTGTGGAAAAGGCACCCTTCTCCCTGAAACAGGTCATAAAACCCTCATGTGAGGGGTGTGTGTCCTCCATATCCTGGAGAAATCATGCTAGGGCTTCTTCTCTGGCTAGGTCTTATTTTTGGGGAAATGCGGTAAAAATAGTCAAATGTAAATTATTTTAGATCCCTTCATTTACACACTCAACAACAAAAATATTACTCAATATACAGAGTAAGAAACTGGTTGACAAAGTCTCACAATTATCATGGTTATGATGCTGATGGAATTTCTAATTTTTCACAGTAATCATCATCCAAAATTTACAGGAGTCTTATGGAATGATAAGTCAGGACAATAGCCAAATTTTCTTTTTAAATACAAACATGTTAATGCCAAATATTACACAATTATTTCAGTTCAACAGTTTTTTTTAAAAAGTACTTCATAATTTTACTAAGTTACCCACATGGCAATTATATAAATGAGAAACTAGATATATCAGTTATTAAAAGGGAATCTCTCCATACCTAGCCATATTCAAATGAGAGAGCTAGAATAAGAAATAATGATTAATAAGCTCATTATCCAAATACAGAAAGTTGTGTAATACTTTCCTTTAAGGCTTAAATAATGTCTTAGGAAAATTAGATAATTCCTTTCAGATACCACTGCATAAAACAGATCATAACAAAGTTAAACTAATAATTTTAAAATATACATGTATTAAAAAGCAAGCACGCAAATGAACAAACTTAAGACTAGCATTTGAATATTCTTGACTTGGTTCACTGCTTATTTTGCCAATCCACATCATTACATGATCCCTTCCCTTCAACTGCCAGTCACACTTTTAAGTTAAACTACATCTCATTTACTTTTCCTATTTAGGGGAAAAAGCAGTCTCCTAGGTTTCAATACAAAGATAGTACAGCATCTCTCTTACCAGGAATAGCCATTAGATAATTGTTCAGAATTTTCCATATACAATTTCCTAAAGTACATACAATTATAAATCATGCTACAATCATCACTTAAACCCTGTTCATCAATCACCACGTACTTAACAAGTTAGCACTCTTGCCCCCCCTAGTGGATGAATCAATTTAGAAATGCATTTGTTTTTCCCACAAAGGTAAAAAATTAACCCTCAAGTGTATGCATATATATTCAGAAATATGCTTAGAAGACAAATATAGTAATAATTAACCAGATAACAGTATAGTCCAAGAGGCTCATGAATACTGATATGAAGATGCCATATTGGAATGAAAAGAGATGGTTGAATTCCAATTCCAACCCATAGGAGCAATGCAATTTCAGGCTAATGGTTCAACATCTGAGGCTCCACTTCATAATCTCTAAAATGAGGCTGATAATAATGACTTCATATGTTTCTCATGAGAATGAAGAGGTACCATATGTGAAGTGCCTTGCAGAGTATTTGGCACACATTAGACCATTAATAAAATCAGTTTCCTTTCCTCTTTATTGCTGTCTCACCAACCACATCTCAATGGTTGGCATACACAAGTCTCTCAGACATGCCACTTCCAAGTATTCTCTCAATGTGACATATTTTTTGAGATACTCTTCCTCAGAGAAGACTTCAAATTTGTGTACAAGGTGATAAAAACAGGAACTTCGGAAAAGCTCACACTTAGTATCATTTTAGTCTAGGCTGGTACTAGCTCTCCTGTTGGCTTCATTCTGTATCACGACTCTAGCATATCCTCTGACTTATTTTGCCTGGCCACAGGCAAAATGGCTTAGCTACACCGGCTTTATTTCTCCATCTCTCAGACAGACACTCTAATTGCCACTTACATCTCAGGGGTAAAATGAGGATTAGCAGGACTATCTTTTCAGAAATTCCTTGAAATTTCAAAGCAAAAAATAAATTAATTAAAAAAGTATACAACACTAAGTATTTTTTTAAATAATATCCATTGCCCTATGTGAGTATATCCATGACTTAGAGCAGTGACTTTCCAAGTTTGATCTGTAAACCCCTGGGGATCCTGAAACCCATTCTCCTACAGGGGCTCGGCAAGGTCAAATCTATTCTCATCTTAATATGCACATGCCTTTGCCCTTTTCACTGTGCTGATATTTACACTAATGGTGCAAAAGTAATGGTGAGTGCAACTTCTGGCACCTACTCATGGATCTAGGCGATGTCACCCAACTGTGCAAGGAGTCATGATACCCTTCACCTCCACACACTTACAGTAGTAATAATAATTTTTTAAAAGCCAGTTGAACTTAACAATGTCCTGATAAAGCAATGAGAATGAATTTTATTAAATCTTTAGTACAAAATTTTTAATTTTCTGTGACACACATGGGAAGTGCACAACCATATCACACTTCTGCTGAATACCAAAATATAAGGGACGGATCACTTATGCAGTTGTTTGAAGTATGACTTGAACTAGCCCCCTTTTTTCATGGAATACTATTTTTACCTGATATAACAACATAAATTATGGTTATTCAAACTTGAGTATTTGGCAAACATCTTGAAAATGAATAAAGTGAGCCTGCTTCTTCAAGGAAAACAAGTGACAGGGTTTGTTGCCAATGATAAAATTCAAGCTTTCAAGCAAAAATTAGAATTTTGGAGTACTTGTATTTTCCACTGTAAGCTTGACAGCCTGCCAACACTAAAAGACTTTTTCTGATTTGATCTATGAATATATTAATGAGTGTTTATATGATAATATCTCATAACTCAGTGAACCAGTATTTTCCAAATGACCAATGCATGAAATTACAAAATCATACATGGCTAAATGGTCCACTGAAAGTGCAACATGGATTTTAATGTTGTGAAAGTATTTGATATGGTTTCAGATTCCACATTGCAACTAACCTTTAATATGCTACCATTTGTTGAGTTTAAGTATAGGATAAAAGAATATCCTCTATTATTCGAAAAGGTATTAAAATACTTCTTTCTTTTCAAATTGCATATGTTTAAGATCAAATTTCCTTCATAGACTTCAACCAAAACAACATATTAAAATGCAAAAGCAGATATGAAAACGTTGTAGTCTTCTATTAAGCCAGATATTTAAAAGGTTTGCAAAAATGAAAATCAATGCCATCCTTTCTAATTTTTTAATTTTTGAAAATACAGATACCTATTTTTTGTAAAATTATTTATGTTAACATATGAGGTTATTATTGCTATTTTAAATTAATTAATAAATCATTTTTTAACATTTTCTCAGCTTTACTTTCTAATATAGTAAATGTAGATATCTGTAACGCATTTACAAAACCTCTTTGAGGTCTTCGGCAATTTTTTATAATATAAGAGTTCCAAGGTCAAAATTTTGAGAACCACTGCCTTAGAGAAACCAAGATACTCCTACTGTAGAAGGCTATCAGTAGAGACCACTTCTCCTTCAGTTTGAAGCTGAAATGTCAAAAACTAAGAGACATAAAGCAGATACTTAAAATTCCTAAGATAAACACAAGAAAGATCTAGAAATGAGAACTTAGTTTCTAAAAGTGATATGGTTTCACATCTGGAAATCCTGGTCCAGGAAAAAAGGAGAGGGGTTTGACAACATAAGTGACAAATAGAAGGAGTAATAATGCTTTTACAAATATTCTGATATTCATACATTCTCAATTCCACTGTATCTTTTGTTTTTGCCAAGGTCCAAATTTCATGCCCCATAGGAGAAAATAAGCCTATAAAAAACAAACTACATAGTGATCATTTTTTCTTCTGAAAATAAAATGTTATCCTCTGCTATTGTAGAATATATGCCAAATACAGAAAGATCCCTGGTGAAATATCTTTAACAACATGCAAAGCAATTCAGTGCAGGTTTATACAGTATATTAAGGACACATAAACGGTACTTTTCAACATAAAAGTTACTCAAGTATTTCCTTCCATGTAAAGCAGTTTGTTTACTTACTGTTTTAACCAAAATTGGCTAATTAACCTACTAGTTCATGTTATAAATTCTTTTAAAGTTAAGAATCTAACAATGTCATCTTGTTCCCTATCCAATATATATATTTTTAAAAGGTATTAAAATTGGATTCCATTCAAGGGAAGTATTGCTTCTTTCATTTTTCAGCTCTAGTGAATCTCCAATGTAAAGCAGAAAAATCAGAGTTGTGCTAGTAAGTTTTCTCATGGGAATAAATACTGGATATGCCACACAGAAGACAGGTAAGACGAAGCATAAAAGTAATTCTTTATAAATACCCCAAATTGACAGTTATAGAATAACTTAAGTGCCTCAGGAGATATTTGCTAATGATTTGTTTTCTGTTAAGACATTGGTCAATTTGAGGTCCTCAAACTTAATTGTAATATTTAATGATCATGAAAATGAGTGAGGGAAAACTTTATCTAAAAATTAGCATAAAGTACAGCAAAAAAATTCTGTAATTTGCAACAAAGGTAACAAGGTACTCCATTTCTGAATTTCTAAAAAGAATGAAATGTCAATATTAACAAAAATAATGATAAGCAACTACACAGAGCCTTAGTATTTAATACATATACCTGCAGCAATAGATCCCAGGTAGCTTGTTAAAAATGCAGATTATGAACTTCCATATCCAGGAAGACAGGGTAGACATCTACTACATCTAGGGATTCTTTCCACTAAGTACAACTGAATACCCTGGACACAGCCTATACAACAAACATAAGATTCTAAAGATGGAGAGAGGAAAGCCTGGCTAGAGACCTCAGGATCCATTGTGAGATGCTGAGTTTTCCTTTTGCCTCATATATTCCAGACATGGAGTGGGAAAAGCTGGCAAGTCAGAAATAACAACAGGCACAGACAAAGAAACAAAAGCTTCAAGGATCAGAAGAGGGACGGCCTCAGAAGATAGAAACCTTAGACAATAACACAGCTCTAGGGCAGCCAAACACCACAGGAAAAAAAGCTGTGGTCACACCCACACCCACACCAGCATAGGCCAACTGAGGAGCCTAGAGTTCCATTCTCTCAACACGATAATGAGTCACCCCAACACTCCAACTGATATATAAAGAGGGGAGCTAGGCTTTCATCCCATTAGTCAGTAAACAGCCCTTCCCCCAGCCCCCTGTTAGAGGTGGGGACGATATGGGAAGTCAAAACTCCTACCCTCAGCCCAAAAGTAATGAAGCATCCTTTCCTCTCCCCACATGACCAAACTAGATGCTGATGACAAGCTATCTAGAAACTCACTTCAAATTTAAGAATATAAGAAAATGGAAAGTAAAGAATGGAAAAAGACATATCACATAGACATCAATCTAAGGAAATCAGAAGTGACTATATTAAAATCAGATAAAGTAGCCTTCAGAGCAAAAAATTACCAGAGACAGAAAGGGATATTATATAATCATAAAATCATCAATCTACTAAGAAGACATAGCAATCTTATAGGTATGCACCAAATAACAGAGCTGCAAAATATGTTATACAAAATCTGACAGAATTTTGGCCGGCTGAGTGGTGCGTTAAGAACTGGCTTGGGATGCCAGAGGGCCCCGGTTCGGATCCCACATATGAGGGCCAGTGACACTGCCCTCTACAGCTAAGATGCTGAACAACAGCTCAACCTGGAGCTGGGCTGCCATGGGTCGCCGGTGAAGGCGTAGGCTGCAGCCCCTGTGGCAGTGGGTTGCCATGGGCTACCGTGTGTAGCCAGCAGCCAGAGTGAGCAGCCAGCAGCCAGAGTGAGCGGCCATCCAAGAGCCGGCAACTGATCTGCCTTGCCTGGGAAAAGCGCAATGATGGTGCCGACTTGGGCCAGTGAAGCAACGTCCTCCACAACTAGACTGAAGAACAAAACAACAGCAAATTTTCTGTTCCTCTTCCCCCAATTCCCCTGCACTGTTGCCATCCCCCCAATTCCCCAATAAAAAATCTTTAAAAAAAAACACAAAAAACTGACAGAATTGAAAGGTGAAATAGATAAATTCACAATTATTGTTGGTGTTCTCAACATGCCTCTTGTAAGAACAACTAGATGGAAAATCAGCAAGGATATAGAAGAACACAGCAAGACCATCAAACAACAGGATCTAATCAATCTTTATACAACATTTCACCCAAGAACACAAAACACACATATTTTCAAGAGCTCATGGAAAATATACCAAGATAGACATATCCTGATTCACAAAAAAAATGAAACTCAAAAAAATTTAAAATAATTAAAATCAAATTGACTGTGTTCTCTGACTACAATGGAATCAAACTAAAGATAACAGAAATATCCCTAAACACTTAGAAAATGAACAACTACTTTAAATAGCCCATAAGTCAAAGAGGAAACCTTAAGTAAAAAAATAAATACATTGAACTGAATGATATACAACATATCAAAATTTGTGGGACTCATTAAAAGCAGTACAGAGAGAGAAGTTTGTAGCATAAAATGGAAGAGTTTAAAATCAATAATCTAAGCTCCCATATGAAGAACCTAGAAAATAAAAGCAAAATAAACTCAAAGTAGGTAGAAGGAAGAAAATAATAAAGAGTAGAAATCAATGAACTGAAAAGAGAAACACAATAGATAAAATCAACGAAACGAACAACGGCTTCTTTAAAACAGTAAAATTGACAAGTCTCTAGCAAAAGTCACAACAACAAAAAAGAGAAACCACAAGTTGCTAAAATCAGGAATGAAACAGGGGATTCACTCAAGACCCTACTTATACTGCATGTCCACTGTAATTGGAACATAACTTAATTTATAAATAAATAAAACACCATATAGACATCAAAAGGATAATGGGGAATACCATGAACTCCATAAGCATACATTTGATAAATTAGAGAAAATAACTACTTTGTGAAAGAATATGAACTACCCAACTCATCCAGTAAGAAGTAGGTAATTTTAATAGTCCTATAACTATTATGGCAATTAAACCCATAACTTTAAAAATCTCTCCATCCTCCCACACATAAAAAAATCTGCAGGCCCAGATGGTTTCACTAACAAATTCTACCCAATGGCTTAAGAAGAATCAACATTAATCCCATGTAATCTCTTCCAGAAAACAGAAGAGAAAGGAAGATTTACCAGTTTATTTTATGAAGCTAATATTACTCTGATACCAAAACCAGGCAGACACTAAAAAGAAAATAAAAAACTCTACATCAATATCCTTTATGAATATTGATGCAGAAATCCTTAATACTAGCAAACAGGGTTCAACAGCATAACAATATGAGAATTATACAAAATTACCTAAAGGGGAATGTTAAGGTTGGTTCATATTTGAAAATAAATCAAGCAATGAACCCACCATATTAACAGGGTAAAAAGAAAAAAAAAATCACATGATCCTAATCAATTGATGCAGAAAAATCATGACAAAATTTAACACCAATTTATGATTAAAATGCTCATAAAAAAGGAATAGAGGGGAATTTCCTCAACTTTATAAAGAGCATCTTCAAAAAACCTATAGATAATATTTTACCTAATGGTAAAAGACATAAGGCTTTCCTCTTAAGATTGGGAACAAGACAAAGATGTCTGTTCTCAGCAGCACTCTTCATTTAATATTCTGCAGAAAAAGGACATAAAAAAACTTGCAGATTGGAAAGAAAAATAAGACTGACCCTAATTCCAAATGACATAACCATATAGAAAATTCCAATGAATCTACCCAAAAAAATCCACAAAAAACCATCTCAGTTGGCCAAAGACAGTGTGGTACCTATATACAATGGAATACTACTGAGCCATAAGAAAAGATGAAATAGTACTGTTTGTGACAACATGGATGGATCTTGAGATTATTATGCTAAGCAAAATAAGTCAGAGAAAAGTGAAGAACCATATGATTTCACTCATATGTGAAATATAAAACTGAAAGCAACAAACGAACAAACAAACCAAAACTCACAAACACAGGTTAACAGAGACAAAGGGTGGAGGTTGGAGGGAGGTAAAAAAGGGTAAAGGGGGTCAAACATATGGCAATGGAAGGAGAACTGACTCTGGGTGGTGAACACACAATGCAATACACAGATGATGTGTTATAGAATTGTACACTTGAAACCTAGATAATTTTATTAACCAATGCCACCCCAATAAATTTAATAAAATTTTAAAAAAGAAATAAGCCAGACGCTATAGGACAAGGAAAAAAAACCCTCATAAAATTGATAAAAAGTAAGTCCAGCAACAAAGCATGATACAAGATACATGTGCAAAAATCAATCTTATTTTTTACTTAAGCAATGAACATGTGAACACTAAAATTAAAAAACAATACCACTACAAACACTCAGGAAAAAAAGATGAAATAGTAGAAGAACATATGTACAGGAACCGTATACTGACAACTATATAATATTACTGAAAGATATCAAATATCTAAATAAACGGAACAATACAATGTGATTATGGATTGAAGATTCTAAAGATGTAAATTCTCTCCAAATTTCTACCTGAGTTTAATACAATTCCTATCAAAATCCAAGCAAGATTTTTCATAGATATAGAAAAGATTACTCTAAAATTTATACAGAAAGTCAAAGGAACTAGGAGAGCTAAAACAATTTTGAAAAATAACAATAAACTGGAAATAATCTGTCCAAACAGATTAGACAAAATATAAACAATAAAACTACATAATTTCTAGGAAACAAATATTTTGAATTTGTCAAGACTTTCTTAAATAGGACACAAAGCCATGAATATTAAAAAAAATAAATAAATTAGACTACAACATGAAAAACATTTACTCTTTAAAAAAATAAGAAAATGAAAATGCTAGCCATAGACAGAAAGAAGACAGTACAATATTTATATCCAGAATATGAAAAGAATTCTTCAACTCAAATGGACAATCTGTTTTTTAAAGTTAGCCAAAGATTTGCATGGTCATATCACAAAAGAAAATATATAAATGACATACGCATATACACACACACATAAAAAAAATCCTAAAACGCTGCCATTCATTACATCAAATTATCAAAACCTTAATGAGATCTCCTACACACTCATAACAATAGCTAAAATTAAGAATATTGACATTACCTAGTGTTGGCAAAGATGTAGAAGAACTGGAACTCTCTCACCTTGTTATGAGCAATGAAAAACGGTGAAATCAGTTCATAAAATAATTTGTCAGTTTATTGTAAAGTTAAACATATACTCATTATATGATTGAGCAATTCTACTCCTAAATATTTATATAAATGAAATGAACACCTGTCCACACAAAGACTCCTGCCCTAATGTTCATAGCAGCTTTATTTGCAATAGCCAAAAAAATTAAAATAACCCAAATGACTTTCAACTGGTGAATGAATAAACAAATTTTGATGTATCCATATAGTGGAATAGCATTCTGCAATAAAAACACCCAAATTATGGATTCAGCAATAACATGGCTGAATCTTAAAAGCATTATGATAATTGAAAGAAGTTACATACAAACACACCACATACCTACTGTATGATTTCATTCATATAAAATTCTAGAAGAGTCAAATTATAGCAAAAGAAAGATCAGTGGTTGCTGGAGATGGAGGAAGGGAACTGACTGCAAAAGCACGTTAAGGGAACTTTTTCTATATCATGATTGTGGTAATCGCTACATGACTATACAATTAACAAAATTTATCAAATAGTTCACCTAAAATTGGAGAATTTCATTGTATCTAAGTTATACCTCAATGACTCTCATTTAAAATTCTACAGCTAAACTCTTATAGTCTTGGTTAGAGCAGTATCAATGATTAATTTTAAAATAAATGTTGTAGCTTCATTTCTGTTTATGGCAAGCCCCTCCCTCTTCTATTTCTCTTCTTCCCAGAAGTATAACAGTCCCTTAACAATGAGTTCAGGAAGCACATTCTTCATTTGTCTCCAAAGTAGACATATAACACACTTGGTTTACCCTGGTGTCATATGGAAAACAAATCCGTTGCTAACAGTGGTTCTCAGGGAGGTTTACACCAGCCCTAGTATCTGTTCCTTATTGCAAATAATGATTGGGAACCAATGAAATAAAGAGGGAACCAAGGCGGACCCAAATCTCAGATAAGGGGGGCGGGGGTGGTAGATGAGGATAAAGGGGATCAAATATATGGTGATGGTAGGAGAACTGACTCTGGGTGGTGAGTACACAATGCGATATATAGAGGATGTATTACAGAATTGTACACCTGAAATCTATGTAACTTTGCTAACAATTTTCATTCCAATAAACTTTAATTTAAAAAAAGATGGCATTTATTTGCCACATTCCTATTCTAACATAACTTTGCCTGCCTCCTTCTCCTCTTCCCCACCCAATCTACCCAATCCTATTATCCCTCCTTAAATACATCAGAATTACTATAATATGTGAAAAAGCAGAGCAAAAAAAATAATAACTCTTTAAACACTTAACACTAAATTATAGCGTATGTTACATATAAGGGTGCTATCCTAGTATCTCCCCTGTGTGAAATTCTTCGAGTGATATCCTGAGCTATTGGTCCTTTTTTCTTTTAGCTGTATGTAATTTTTCAATATCATTCATTAAACAAACAACTGCCTTTATCTTTTCACAGCTTGGAAGCCTGGCCCTCTATGTCCTACCAGAATATTCCCTGAGAAGAGCAGACTTAAAGCAGAAGAATAAAAGAACAAAGACAGAAGAGTGTGTCTGAATCTCATTAAGGCACAAATGGAGTTACATTGAGTCACTGTGTCTGCTCTACATTCCTAACCAAACCAGAGATGAGGCCAGGAAAATTCAATTCCCTTGAATTTCTATACCCACATGAGCAGAAATGGGGTGGATCCCCCAGGCTACTGGCTGAAAATCCGTGGTGCCCACAAGTTTCAATATTGGAAAAACTAGGAATTGCCCCAATGGTGAAGAAAGGCAGCAATGGCAAAGAGTAGTAGCGAGGCTCATTGCTATTATGATTACAGCCTAGAATAAAAGTGGGCACCTAAAAGATAACAAGGCGGTCAAACAATGGTATAAACCACTCTCAGAAATAGATTTCTAAAAGTATAAGGCTCCCCAAATTCTCTTCAGCTTGAAAAATGATGGATTATAAATTCCAATCCCTTTCAATTATTTCTCCTTCTTTTATTTCCACCTTACAGAAATTTCAAAAGCTGAGCATCTGCATGAGATTGGTATGCACAACATTTCCTGAAAATACAGTGTAAAATGTTAAGTTGGATGAAATGGGTTAAAAACAGAAATGTAGCATGTTACAATTCTGATTATTTCTACAGCCACCAGGTTTTCATTAAGCCTCAGGCATGTGGGTTTGTAATTATTTTCATGACAACAAACACTAAAAGTGGGGAACAAGATCTGTAGTTTAAAGAAATTCAATCTTCCAAAATTTCTCCACTTAGTCCAATATACTGCTCTTCATATTTTGTTTCCAACTCTTGTTATTCCATTTCTTGAACCACTACAGATGTGTCAATCATAGTGATTCATTCACATCAGCTTAAGCTAAAAAAATTTATAGTTCAGACTAGAGTTCAGTTACCAATCAAGTAGTGGTTTCAGATATGATATTAATTTTAAAAATGAGAGCAAGCAAATCATGGAAAATAGATAAGAAATCAAACTTATATGTATTCTAATACAAAACATTACTAAGTTTACCAGTATCAACTTCAGCCTTATTTTTTATGTTCTGGTTTAACAGGTTATTGAATTTTTATAAGATCGGTAAGAAAATATGTTCACAATAAAGTCATTCAAGAAATATCTCTCTACCAGTTTTCTTACTTCCCAACTTTCCATTTTTTTAAGTTACCTTAATTTCCAACCCCTAACTTCTTTTCTTCTCTCTCCTAAGATATATTGCTGATCCTAATCATACTTACATATTTTTTTAATTTTCTTTTTTTTTAATTAAAGTTTACTGGGGTGACAATGGTTAGTAAAGTTACATAGGTTTCAGGTGTACAATTCTGTAATACATCATCTATATATCACATTGTGTGTTCACCACCCAGAGTCAGCTCTCCTTCCATCACCATATGTTTGACTCAGTTTACCCTCATCTACCACCCCCTCCATTCTTACCCTCTGGTAACCACTACTGTCTATGTCTATGAGTTTTTGTTTCTTTGTTTGTCTTGTTCCTCTGTTACTTTCAGCTTTATATCCCACATACTCATATTGAGATTATGCTAAGCAAAATAAGTCACACAGAAAAAACTGAGAACCATATTTACACTTTTTAATACCTTCTACATTTCTAACAGAAATAACAAGCATGTATCTTCCTTCACGAAAGCACTATGTGTAGTAAGATATTTACACATAATCTTAGTTTAAGCCAGACTAAAACACCTCCACAGTAAATAGCATTCCTACTTTATAAATAAGGATACTAGGGCCTACAGAAACCAATTAAATTTACCCAATGTAACTAAGTTTCTAGGTAGCAGAGCCAGATTTTATCCAGTTCTAATTTACTTCAAAACCCAATACCTATCTTCATCATCATGGTAAGTATTGAGACCACCCTGGTTAAACTATTCATATACCTTAGTTATATCCCTGCTTAGTCCAGTACAAAGAGACATATCTGGCTTCCATTTGCAAATAAAAGTTTTTGAACCACAGGTTCTATGTCCATTTCACCAAGAGAACTGACAATCTAGATCCCCATCAAGTCTCTGAGGCAAGGGCCCTCCAACATTAATAAATTCAGGGCTTTGAACACATATTTTTTAGAGTGCATCAAAAGGACCAAAAGCTAGTAAAATCAAATTTTCAAATAGGTTTTTGATACCAAAATGTTGAATCCAAAATAGGAGGAAAAATACTTCTCCAAAACAGACTGAATTACCAGATGGAAGAAAGAGTTTAAGAACAAAGAGTGTCAAGTTCATAGTTTGAGGGAAGAATCTAGGCATTCAACAGAATGCACTACTTAGGACAGCTGGCATGCCAGCCGGATTGAATACTTCACCCCCACCCACTCTCTGATGCTCTTCCACTTCTCATCTGCTCTATCACTTTCTTATTCCACCACTAGTGTTCTTATTTTGAAAGGTGGGAGGGCAAAACAGAGCCTTGCAAATAATAAATGCTCAATAAGCTATCAGTTGTCTGGATTTAATGAAGACTGTGCTCATCCTTACCTTAATTTAAGAACTTAGTTTAGAGAAGATCACATCTACACTGACCATTTTTATTTTATAAATTATATATATATATATATATATATATATATATATAAAAGATTCTGAAAGGTTGAAATTCTCCCAGAGTCACGAGAAGTAGAACGCCTACTCTATGTTAGATGACCTTTGCATTTTTTAAAAAAGCATCATCATCATTGTCACAGAAAACATAACTCCTTGTGAATATGTACATTAACAGGTTATATTGGCTGGATGTTCAGAAAACTGAACAGAAGACAATAAAGGAAGAAAAAAGCTAACATGTATTTTCTTCTGCCTTGAAGAGGAAAGAAGGATGCCTATGCTAAAATAGGTCCTAAAAGATTCACAGCAAGTAACCTCATGAGATTCAATGACCTTGTTAAGAGGTGATTTGGAGCCAAAAACAATTTACTAGATGAGAGTAAAGGAGAGAGTTACCTAACCAATTAGTAAATCAAAATTTTAATAGCTACTTCTAAGTGAGACATATGCCCATTTCTGTTCCCCAGACAATATACATAGATAGTCAGTTAAATCATTCTTTAACCATCACCTTTGGTTCCAGATTTACTGTGAGTACACAAGGCTTATCTCAGGCACTGACTTTTATTAACAATACCTTTCCCTACATATTCAGTTTTTCTTTGTTCTCCCTTACTTATATACCAAAGCATATCACTGTAAGTCGGGTTCTATATGACGACAAGCACAGAACTGAACAAACCAGGTATATAAATATGTGTGTGTGTAAAGAGCTCTATTCTGCTAAAAGAGTTTAACAATTCAAATACGCACTACTATCAGTAAGAATTCTGATAAGTGATTTGTAAAAACTTTGGCTCTTATCTATTTTCTTGGCCACATTCAAAGTGGGGAAAAATATAAATAACTGTCCAAAACTTATGCACTTCGTGTATGAGTCCATAAATTTATCTAATATAGATATTAGAGCCAGAAAACTTACAGTTTCTGATTACTCAAAATGAAAAGGCTATGTTCACCTTATTAATAAGCTTACACTTTATATATTGTTATCTATAAGTGTTTAGAAAGAATGCAGGTGACATTCACTACCTTTTGTTACAAAAGGGAAAAAAGGGGAAATTATTGTCAAACTGTTTTAATATCTTCTTTTGTAAAAATACAGTCAAGGCTACAACACATAATTCAATAATAACAACTCCAAACCAAATACCTAAAAAAAGAATCCAATCACACCTACTTGTTTCAGTTCAATTATTTCTTAAGTACCTGAAGAAAAAAAAAAAAAAGAAAGAAAAACCTTTCCTGTATCCGCTAGGTATGCTTCCAACCAAGATCTTGAGAACACTATAAAATGGGGAGGACTTTTTCTTGGAATAGATATTTCAGTGTGGTAAGAAGAAAAAAGATGGAAGCATAAAACAGACCTACTAACAACAAAGATTTCACAAGGAGACAAATTAGCACATTATTTTCTAGATCAACATAACACTATTTCTGTTCTACTTTGTCCCATTTAAGCAATCTTGTTCACCTACAAACACACTATGCACCTACTATGTGCCACTCATCATGCTAAGCACTAGGGACAGAAAATGGCTATAATGGGAAAAAAGTGTTTCATTTCTCTTTTTTAATCTTTTGAAATGAGTTATAAATTTGTAAAGAGAAATCCATTAGATTTTCCAAAGATCCATTTGTACCTCCTACAAACACGGCAATAAAAAAAAGGAGCACATTTAATCTTACAGAGGAACTTTTCTGTAAGCACGAACTGATAAAATCTAGGAAGATAAAGTGGTCATCAAAGCAGTAGCTTTCGCGTGGTTTTCTAACCATATTTTTTAATGTAATAAACCAAGTGTCCTTACTTTGGGCTTTATCTTGCTGAAAGCAGCATGGTTCATACAAGTATTCATTTTGGAAATGTTTTACCAATGTAAAATAACTCCATCTTGTGGATTGTCATGACCATGGCATTCAGATCTCACCTTTCTTCAAGTTCATAAAGACAGGACTAGCATCAGCCTGCTGCCTTCACAATCTGTAGAATGCTTGTTTCCTGTTGGATACTAATCTGCGCAAGCAACCCTCTACATGGTGCAGGTATATAAGAAGTGCCTGTCACTCCCTGTATCATCCCTGCTACAACCGTAATTTAGCTTAGCTGTTTCAGCCCACTAAGACCAACACTGCTCAGTGTCAGAGGTAGTTGGTTGCTCTGTGGGTACACCAGCTCTATTCACTTTTAATTCCACTGAAATTTCTGAGAGGGCAAATATTAAACAGCAAGGAGGTTTCTTTAAAATTGAGATATGAGGGAATGGGGGCCCAATGGTCCCCCCACTTTAAAGACCACTTTAAATGGTCTTCTGTCCTTTTGCACATTCTTTTCTCATTTGATTTCTGAAGATGACAATTATGATTCTACATACCTCAACTCAAATATACCTGAGAAATAACCTATTGTTAACAATGAACACTCAGCCATACATCAGTAAAAATCTTCTATTTTGATCACATATTTTGAAAGCTCAAAATCTAAATTCTCCCCTCCCACCCTCAACCATTACTTTGCACAGTAACAATTTCTATATCCAGTATTTCTTCCTGGTGTCATTCCAGTTCCCACCTATGGTATTTGTCAGAGCCTTGAACTCAAAGAACACTCTGCTTGTATAAAGAGAAGTGATTAGATGTTAAATTGCATGAACCAAGTAAGTGACGCTTTCTTCCCTATATAATCCAGAAATTTAAAATAAAGGAAGGCACAGCTGTTGGAAATGTTGTCTCATAAGGACAAATGTAAATGTCTTTTATCCTATCACCTAAGACCATAGAAACCTCTACTCTGGAAACAGTATATGGTCAGTACGTGGATACTACCATGAAATCCAGAATATGTTTTGGACTATGACTAAAAATGTAGAATAAGCAGGGGCTCAGCATGCAGTAGCATTACCACCTTATTCTCTAGTTTAACAGGTCACTACTTCTGTTTGATAGAACATACTTAAAAACACACTACTCCAACAAAATCTCAATTTTTCTTGTTATAGGTTAACGATCATCATCAGAAAGATGTCTATTTACATTAAAATTGACCAGCCAATCTTCACATTATCCAGAAATTCATCTAAATAATTTGAATAAAGAATTAAACACTTATTACTAAATTCATATCATTAAAGATAAGCCATTATTTGTGCTTTGGGGACCTTTTACAGCTAAATTATTTTAAAAAAACCCAACGAACTACTAGATTTGCTTTTCCTGCCTGAGACTTGGAAAAGCTATGGTAATTTGAAAAATGCAGATATCAGCTGTGTGGCCCTTAGCTGTCCAGCCTGACTACTTGCACATGCAGCTGCTTCTGCTGTTGATTGTTGAGGCAAAACTACAGGAGAGTAGTATTGTAACCAGTGTTTCTCCATAGTACATGTAGTAAAATATTTTCTTTGTCTTACAGAGCTAGCCAGTATACGCCACAGCTGGCAATATTTATAATTTTGCTCAAAAGTAAACACTCTGTTCCTGGTAAATGGGTCCATCTTGTTCTAACTACTCCGTATAACTTTTATGAGCTCCACAGTGCCTCTGACAATGAAAATTGGACTTCTTGGCATCCTTTTGATAGTATCACTGATAGTGTTAGTTCCGCTCCTGGTTAATTTTTTTTAATGACATCACAAATCAAACCATCTTATATTGCGAGAAATAGATGTAATAAAAAGGTTTTTACTTAAAAAGCCTGAAAAAAAAACAACACTTGTTTTCAGAAGAAAAAGTTACATGTGTGAGATACAACTTTCAAAGGAATTTAAGATGAAACTACAGTCTTGGTGCACGTGCTATACTTGTCAGGGAATACTGACTTGGTCTAAATAAAAACAAGAAAAAAGAACGTTCTGAATCACCCTGGTATATACTCTCATACACACACACAAAAAAAGTATTATTAATAAATGAGATGAACCTATTATTGGGTTATCGGAAAAGTCATGACATATTTTGTCTATGTTTTCAAAGGTCATTTATTTATATAAAGAACAAAGATCAATCAATGATGTATTGCCCGTTTTGTTTGATAACCTTTTGCCATCTTTCAGTGAGCTTCATAATTCCTCGTTCATAGAAGGACCTGTCTTTATTTGCAAAAAACTGAACAAGGTGCTGATTTGCAGCCTCATCTGAATTGAATGTTATACCACGCAAGGAGTTTTGAAAAGAGCAAAACAAGTGGAAGTCTGATGGTGCAAGGTCAGGCGAGTATGGTGGGTGTGGCAACACATNAGGCGAGTATGGTGGGTGTGGCAACACATCCCATCCAAGCTCCAATAATTTTTGACGGGTGATCAAACTTGTGTGTGGTCTCACGTTGTTGCGATGAAACACAACTCCTTTACAATTAACAAGCTGTACATTTCTGGATGATGGATTCATTCAAACTGTCCAATTGCTGACAGTACACATTTGAATTGATTGTTGGGTTCCTTGGTAGGAGCTCCAAAAACACGACACCTTTAAAATCCCACCACACAGAGAGCATAACCTCCCTCTAATGAATGTCTGCTTTTGATCTTTTGAGGCGAATCATCACGTCGGGACCAAGACCATTTGCACACCATATTGTTGTAAAGAATCCATTTCTCATCACCAGTTATCAGTTGCTTCAGAAAAGGATCATTTTCCTCACGTTTAATGAGCACATTGCAGATGTTTATATGCGCCATCAAATGAGCTTCTTTGAGTTCATGCGGAACCCTTATATCGAGCTTGCTTATGTATCCCATCTTCTTCAGGTGGTCATGAATGCTTGAATGATGGATGATCAATGTTTCTGCAACTCTCGTGTCATGTAACATGAGTTTGACTCCATCAGTGCCTTTATTTTGTCGTCATCAACCTCGGTGGGCCTCCCTGACCGAGGAGCATCATTGAGATCAAAATCACCAACACGAATTTCGTAAACCATCATTGGCACTGACGTTCTTGTAGAGCATTGTCACTGTAAACTTTATGCAACTTTTCACAAGCTTGACACGCGTTCTTCCCTTTATGGAAGTAAAACAGCAAAATATGGCAAAAATGTACAGTTTGGTCTTCCATCTTCAACTTGTTGTAAAATCTCCAAAACTCAAATAACCAAATTGCTCATTTTTTTTTTTAGAATGAAGCTAGAACTGTCAGCTGTCAAATGACATAGCAATGATATAGCATCTGTTGCAAACATGTGTCATGACTTTTCTGACAACCCAATAGAACTAAAATGTTGGTCAAGAATGTAGAGAAAGTTTTCAAACTTTTTCATTAATTCCCTAGTATTTTCAGTAATAACAGAATTTTTAACTGCATTAATATAAGGGCAGTTCATCAGCAAATGATCTGAATGATCACTGTTAAAATAGTCCAGTTCCAAACCTTCAAACTAATTGTTATACATAATTCTTACTTCTTTGACACTATTCATAAGTGAATACATCATCATCTAGAGCAGGGTTTTCCAGAGCGTGGTCCATAGACCACTTGCATCATAGTCATTGGGATATTTGGTCAAACTGGTATCCTGAGCCCACCAGATTGGCCAAATCCAAATCTCTGGAAGGCAACCCAGACATCTGCATTTTTAGCTATCACCTCAGGTGAGATTCATGCTGAATGAAGTTTGAGAACCATGGGTCTGGAACCTAAAGATCTGTATACATGACTTCAGAATGTATTTTTTTATTACTTTATCTATATAATATGTGAACTACAATGAGAAATTTCTTCCTAATGTAAAGCATAATAAGAATCTATCTAAAACAACCTACTCATAAATGTAAGTGACAAGCTCTACATTTTTGTTGACAGCTCTGCATATGTTTTTAATTATAGCGAATCAAGTTCTGGATCAGAAGCCAAACTGTGCACCAGAAGGAAAGCTTATTTCAGCAGGAGAATCTCTTCCTACTGGTAGATACCTAATTCATGTAAGTCAATGTAAATTCTACTCAAAAAAGGAATGTGGAAACATACCTCTTTGCCTAAAACAATAAACAGCCTTTAGTAACAACCAAAGAATGACTTTCCACATTAAGTTTACCTCAGTACTTATCATATATTACACTCAGTGATCATTTATCTTTGGGGGGCCTCTTATTTATTTGTCTTTCTTTGAGGGAATAAAGGCAGCCTGTAGTGTGTCGCTCAATAGGTCAACCACAAGAGTAGTGAATAAAGGGGAAAAGTCACAGAAAACAACCAAAAGCAGTGTATAAAAAATGTGTGTGTGTGTGTGTGTGTGTATATCTGCATATGTTGATTGTACATAAATACAGATTTAGTTCTTGAGACCACTCGAGTGCCTTTTTTTCTACTTTTTAAAAAGTAATACAAAGCCCCATCATTATCTAAGCCAATCCTCTTGTGTTTGTCTAACATCTTTATTCCCTTCTTGTGGTAACCACAACTCATGCTCCTTTTGGAAAGCAACCCTTCCGCAGTCCATATGGCTCTGGTAGACCATCAATTACCATGCCATCTTTCAAAGGGTGACCCAACGGAAGATTACCTAACTGGAATCTCACTCCCGAGAATCTGAACCTAGAGAAACGCCATACATGATGGCAATGGCTGGAACCTGACCACTCCAATCTCCCAGAAAATGGATTTTGATGAATTTCTTGCTGTCCTGGTTCCTGCCCTCTTGAAGCTTGGTTGTTTAGCCTTTCCTTCAATTTCTGTGAGTTACCTAATATACTTCCAGTATATTCCGTTTTTCCTCATGTTAGCCAATGCTATTTCTTTTGACAACAGCTAAAATACTCAACTGATAAAGGTGGGGTATGCTAAGAACACATCTTGTTTTGGTCCTCTATTTGTAGGGCACTGCTTCTCAATGAGCCTGTAAACCATTGCAAAAATCCCACTTCCTTCATGAAATCCTTTCAGGCTGATGGAAAATCAAGAGCCACTCTTACATTTTATCCTGCTAGCCTAATTTGAAACTCTTCATCGGCAGTTTGTCTGTTTTCTACCTAAGGACGTGATATCTCTTGTTATTCATGTCCAATACAGAGTTAAGTGAACCCAGTCTCTTCTAACTTACATGTTAAGTACTTTATTGGCCATTTACATAGGTAATAAATCCCCATGCAATTATGTTGATTTTTTTAAACTCATATATATGTATGCCCCTATTCACATCAAGCATGTTATTTTTAGCTTAGAGTATATACAAATAATTGTCATGAAAAAACAAAATATCATTCACAATGCATAATAATATGCCCAATTGAAAAAGTACTTCTATGAACTGCAATAAACAAACATAAGTATGTATATTATAAAATATGATAAGTCTATAAAGTCAAATATGGAAGTATCCCTATATAGACATAGTTCCACATTTCCACTCACCCTCCATCTCTCTATTACTACTACTACTACTACTAAGAATTTGGGGTGCTAGCTTCTAGTCTGTACCTCAGCAATGACTCATTTATAGTAGTGGTTCTGAAGGAATCTATATACAGACTGAATGGGGGTGTTCAAATAGATTACTGGTTAAAATCTCATACCAGTAACTCTTGAACTAAAAAACTGAGTTTTGTTTTGTTTTTTTAACTTTACTTTTCTAAGATAAATTTCAAAGCAACTACAGAAAACAATGAGTATGGTCATATTTAGCATGGGGAAGAAGAGTCAAAAAGGTTTTAAATGATTTTTTGATCTGAGAAAAAGAAGAATTAGGGGAAATATTTTATATTTTAAGAGGGACACTTTGAAAGATCATCTAGCTGATTCAACCATCAACAAATGTAATTTCATGATACCAATACCTAAGTCACAATCACTTAGTAGACTCTACAAGAATTTCTTCTTAGGAATACTATTTTGGCATAATTTGAGTTAACAAGAACACTTCAAAACAAAAGTATTATGTAATTTAATTATTTTACCCATTTAAACTTGACCCTACATTTTAAATCCTTTGGTTTCTATAAACTTTCTACTCATGTGTTTAGTTTTCTTTGCTTAGCTACTTCTTTCTGTCTCTTCCTCTGATTCTTACCTTTCTTGCTCCCTAAACATAGGTGTTTTCTGCAGATGTGGGAGCAGAGGGTACTTGTGACATCGCTGTAGTTTCAGCTCAAATTTGGTGTGAACTTAAATTTGCATAAATAAATAAATAAGTAGTATTTTTAAAATAGGTATTCTCTAAGGCTCTATACTTTAGCTCTCTTATCTAGACATCCTCAACTCTAGCTATTGTCCCAGCTTTAATTACTTCCTTTATGCCCATATCTTCCAAATTCCTCTCCCTGGCTATGTCTTTTCTCCAGAGTTCCTACAACTTCCAGCTGTCTGTTAAATGTCTCTATCTGCACATCCTGTTGGCAGTTCACATTTAAAGTGTCTTAAAGAGAATTTATCAAATGTTTTTCTTCTGTTTTCCATATTTCCTAGTTATCCCAAAACTTTCAGCTCAGTTCAGCTCATCTTTGATCCCCCTACACACACTCTCTTCTTCCCTCTCCATTCATACCAGTTGCCAAGTTGTAGGAATTCCACTCAATAATGTTATGCAATCTTTCCCCTTTTGCTATGGCCACAGTTACGTCTCTAATTCCTAATTGTTCTATTATTGCATTGTATCATATTGCATTGTATTACAATAGCAGTAGCCTCCAAACTGTTCCACCACTTTCCCTCCACTTCTGTTTCACTCCCCACCATGTAACCTATTTACTTAACCTTCTTGAGTATAACTCCAACTAGGACAACTTGTTTATGATATTGCCACTCTGAAGCCCTTTATGTGTTCTATGATGAAGCCAACTAAAGTTTTCACTGTCCTCCTTCCTTCCCCATACTTGCCGTTTTTACTTCTATATTTTCCTCCATACAGACTGACATACACTCTCCTTCCAATCTCTCTATGCTTAATGATTAAATATTCTTTAAGACTCTTCTCTCTGAAGTCTTCCAAGCAATCATTCTTCCTCTGAATATCTGCCCCTTTCTTACACCTGCCTGACCTGCCTCTTCCCCCTTCTCCTCTCTTTCTCTCTCTCTCATTATCTTCCTCTCATTTTCACTGGTATAGCAGTTACTTCCATAACCCCTATGTTCTCAGACCTTACCCCTTCCCCATGGGAACAGATGGGTCTAACTTAAATGTCACCGACTCTTGAACCTGGTGATATGGGGCTCCTAGGCCCATACAAGTCACAAGTATTTCTAGGAGACTCCAAGACATGTGTCCCATATACTTGTGATCAAAGCTTCTCTCATCCACTATAGTTTTTATTTAGATGCCCTTCTATATTTACATGGTGCTTACACATAAATCTGTTGAGAGCTAGAGCAACAGAAAAATACAAAGAATAGTTATCCCATGGTCAGAACTGCTCTGTCCCCTCAATGCCTAAAACCAAGTCAAGCTCAGAATAGCAGGATTCTTCCTCCCAGGGTAAGCTCTCTCTCAGGAAGCTCATCAGATTTTCATGCAATAGGCTTCTCCTGGGCTTATCCAGCCAGTCTTTCTGCTGTGTCCCACACTTACCTATACTTCTTCCCTGACTCAAACCGTAGTCACTGTTCCTTACAGGACTGTAAACTCTCAAACACCCATGTTTCAATAATCTAAACCCTCAACAAAACATTTAACAATTTCTTACACACAGTCAGTCCTTAATGGTAAAAATAAAATAAATAAATAGTCAAAACTAATGATTATTTAAGTTTCGAAATTAATCCAAATATTTATAATCTTTATGTCTGATAATTCAGGCCCTAATTATTTAGGCTGAGTTCTATGCAGTGATCAACCTCTCTTCTCTATTTTTCCAGTACTCACACTCCCTTAAAATATCAAGTGTCTTTGGAAATCAGTTTCAGAAAGAACTTGGCACCTAGTTCACAGGGTTGTTATTAAGATTAAATAACATAATACACATAAAGTACTTAGCAGAGTCTCTGGCATGTAATCAATACTCAATAAATGTTAGTTTATATCATTCTCATCGTGAAAGCTAGATTTACTTATAATTTTTCCAAAACATATTCTACAAAGAAACATCCTCAAAAGTGATTATTTCTTAAATTATACAAAAAAGTATCCCAAATACTGCACTTTGCCGATAGTTTATGTTCAAGTTTACCTTTGTCAATAATCTCTATTCAAATTGAAGTTATTCATAGCTTTTTATTATCTACCATCATTACTATAATAGAGCACTTACCAGAGAAATCAAGCTCTAGTAACCACATATAAATGAAAGCTTTCAGTAAGTAAATAAAATGATTTCAACAGGTTTCCAGGTTAGCTGCAGCACTGCTCTACCTAGGTCTCTGAAATGAGGTCAGAATGTCTAGATTTTTCTTTGAGATAGTCCTAAAACTTCCCACTAAAACACAGAGTTTTAAATGGCCCCTTAACTAAACAGGGAAGGAGAACTCAAGAATTTCAAATAAAAACATGGGAGACCTCTATAGAAATGAAGCTTAAGTGAGATGGCAGGTTAAATTGCTGGAACCAATACAATAAAAGACCCCATGGGAGGGACATTTCACAATCAAAGAGGAAATGGTATATCCTTTCTCCTACACACAAATCCATAATTGAAAAAAAAGACTGAAAACCTTTCCTCCCACCATTGACCTTCTGAGTAGGTGTGGTGGGCCAAACTCCATTCTCAGTATTCACTACAGATTCTGATCTTTTTAGCACCTGGTCCAGTTAGCAAAGTCTTACATTATGAAACTTAACCCAGTTAGTTTCTCTCCATTCAACTGACAAACATTTTGCTTCCATGAAATGTTCTCTCTCAGAACAGATTCAGCAGCACCTCCTACATTGTCCTGGTTACAATCCTCATGAGACGATAGAACCCTGGCATGTTGAGGATACTTTCACAGGACACTTAAGGTCAGTTGAGATTCAGAGGCCAGAAACAGAAACAGAACCAAAATCACCTACAAAGTCTATGATTTCTATCAGGCACTGTGGTAAGTAAGGAAAGAGTGATCCTCTGAAATTAGGCCATTCTCATTACTAATTTTAGAATACAGGATGATTACATTTATCAAATTGAGCTTTTAAGTCTCCCCCTCACAGATTCTATTCTATTCAATCACTACACCTTGTGTAACAGCTTTCTTGGAAACTGCTATAGAAATGAATCATAACCAACAAAAAAGAACAGTCTTCATTTCTGACAATGTTAAAAATGTTAAGACATTTTTAAAAGGTTAAAACCATTATAAAAGTTTAAACATTAGCTTCAAAGTTAAAAAAAAGGAAGAGAGAAATATCTAAGGCTAAGCAAGTACCAAAGTGAGCTAGTTCCCTAGCATCAGCAATTCTTTAACAGAATTATTTTGAGTCTTAAAAATGTAAAATCCCAACTATACCCCCATCAGGCAGAAAATAATATATTCTTACTTTATTGTCAGACAGGAGTGTTCTATCAAAATGAATAGGTGAGGGTAAAAATTTATTAATCTAATTTTTAACTTCATAGGAAAAAGTCTTGGATATTATCCAGTAATCTTTCATATAACAAAGAGTGAACACTTGGCTTCTAAAAGTTGAATAAGAATATGAAAATGTACATAGAATGTATACTCAATCTACACTCGATGCATGCAATAAAATAAGAAAAAACACTGTTTCTGATGAATTTTGAGGACATTTCTTTATAACTTCATGAAGGTAACACAGGCCCAAGGTAATCTTTTTCCCTGAAAAACAGTTTCTAGAGTTACCTTTTTACAATATTAATATTTTTTTAAAAAGCCTGAAGAAATTTAGTTGTCCTATATATTTTATAAATATTTTGTTTTTCAATATTGTGAAAACAAATTAAACCAAACGGTAAAATTGTATGCAAATGTCTCTTCTTAAATTAAAATGAAATATATAAGAAAACTTATTATCCACCTTGTGTAAGAAAACATCTGAAGAAATTCTATATTAAATTTTATTTTATATCATATATTTTAATTAGGTTTAAATATGAAGAATCTATATTGAATACTTTAAAAGTTTTTTTTAAATAATTGCATGACTCATCCCTACTGTCTGTTTAAAAAATTAGTGAAAATATCAATATGCAACCCACTCAAAAGTGACTCCTTTTGACACTGAATTATTTCCATGCATAATATGAACAACATCTTTAATATACAACCTGATTATAATTACATTCTATTAAAAGACAAAAATATCATAAAAATCTGACTTGAATATGCAAATCTTGAGTTGTCTATCAAGTACAGTTTATTGATCATGGTTTGATTTATATAAGTAGGGCCTACAATTGTTATAACTTGATTTTAGCCCTATTGGGAAAAAAATAATTTGCCTCTAAACTAAAAAGAGGGAGGGAAAGATGAAGGGTAATAAGTGGTCCCAATTTCTAGGTATGAAACAAATAAGTCATGGGGATGTAATGCACAGCATAGGGAATATAGTCAATAATATTGTGATAGTGTGGTACAGTGTCAGATGGTTGCTGGACTTATCATGGTGATCACTTCTTTAGGTATATAAATGTTGAACAACTGTGGTTTATACCTGAAACTAATATAATGTTGTATGTAAGCTATATTTTTTTAATAAAAATCTTTAAAAAGAGAAAAAATAATTTTCCTCTAAAGATTTAATGTACCTTATTTTCTGCTGTCAGGAAACTAGATCTGTGTAAGCTAATGTATTTCCTCTTAAGCTTTAACCGCAATAAGTTTAGAGCAACCTTTATTTCCCAAGTGTTTACTCTTGTTCAGTTCATATACTTGAAAACGTTCCTTTTAGCTTCCTTCCCATGGTCTTTGTTGGATCTTTCCTTAAATGTCTTAGCTGGCTCTGTCCTAACATGAGATCCCCTAAAGACCTTTCGAAAGTAATTAAAAGGGAGAGAACTTCAACAAAAGGAGAAAGGGAAGAAGGATGAGGAGGGCGGAGGAAAAGCAGGAAGAAGGCAGGGAGGTCTGCTGGCACCTACACACACCTGATCCTCAGAACTATCAGCGATCTGCTTCACTGCTGTGAAAACACAAGACTGATTGATTCTATTGGGTCTTTAGAAAAGTCATGACGCATGTTTGCAACACATGGCATTAGTTCATTTTTGGAAGTACTACAGTCATTCGCATCTATGTTACTACTATGTCATTTGACAGCTGACAGTTCTAGCTTCATTCTGAAAAAAAAATTGAGCGATTTAGTTGAGTTTTGGAGACTTTACAACAAGTTGAAGATGGAAGACCAAACTGTGCATTTTTGCCATGTTTTACTGTTTTACTTCCATAACGGGAAGAACGCGTGTCAAGCTTGTGAAAAGTTGCATAAAGTTTACAATGACAATGCTCTACAAGAACGTCAGTGCCAACGATGGTTGGTTCACAAAATTCATGCTGGTGATTTTTATCTCAATGACGCTCCTCGGTCAGGGAGGCCCACCGAGGTTGATGACGACAAAATAAAGACACTGATCAAGTCAAACCCATGTTACACGACACGAGAGTTGCAGAAACATTGATCATCCATCATTCAAGCATTCACGACCACCTGAAGAAGATGGGATACATAAGCAAGCTCGATATAAGGGTTCCGCATGAACTCAAAGAAGCTCATTTGATGGCGCATATAAACATCTGCAATATGCTCATTAAACGTGAGGAAAACGATCCTTTTCTGAAGTGACTGATAACTGGTGATGAGAAGTGGATTGTTTACAACAATATGGTGTGCAAACGGTCTTGGTCCCGACGTGATGATTTGCCTCAAAAGACATCGAAAGCAGACATTCATTAGAGGAAGGTTATGCTCTCTGTGTGGTGGAATTTTAAAGGTGTCGTGTTTTTAGAGCTCCTACCAAAGAACTAAACAATCAATTCAAATGTGTACTGTCAGCAATTGGACAGTTTGAACGAATCCATCATCCAGAAATGTACAGCTTGTTAATTGTAAAGGAGTTGTGTTTCATCGCAACAACGCGAGACCACACACAAGTTTGATCACCCGTCAAAAATTATTGGAGCTTGGATGGGATGTGTTGCCATGTCCACCATACTCGCCTGACCTTGCGCCATCAGGTTTCCATTTGTTTGTTTGTTTTTCTAATCTTTGTGTGCAGTCTTTATTTCAAATAATTGGTGAAATACTATTAGGTTATTCCTCAAAACAAGAGCAAAGATCACCCCCTGCAGAAACTTGGGAACTATGTACAGAACTTTACAGAACGGAGGAAAACAATTTAGCTGAAGCCTGAGTGCTGACCAGAGAATGGAGTGGACTCAGTGAAGAAAAGGAAATCAGGCAGGGACGGGAAGGTGCCCCTCTGAATCAAACTTCAGCTGCCATCAGGGCAAGTCTTATGATGGTCACAGATTGGAGGCTCTGTTTTTGGAAGGTTCAAGTACAGCACGGGTTCCGTGTGTCTATTTGGCTACACCCCTGGCTGAGGTGCCATTAGGTCAATGTCACTCAAATTCCTGTCCAGCCAAACTCCGGCAGCGAAAAGTCCCAAATTGAGGATCAAGTTCCTCCGAAAGTCATTCCTACCGGTGGTGAAGAGGTAGACGCCACGAAGCCAATCTCCCACGTTGTCTGGAATTTCGGGCGCTTCATTTGCTGAGCCGCCAGGGTTCACGCCGACCCCACTGGAAGCCATAGCAGCACCTTCGCGCTCCGCAAGGCCGCCGAAGAAGCACTGTGTCGGCCAGGCTTCCACTTGTTTTGCTCTCTTCAAACCTCCTTGCGTGGTATAACGTTCAATTCAGATGAGGTTGTAAATCAGTACCTGGTTCAGGTTTTCGCAAATAAAGACAGGTCCTTCTAGGAACAAGGAATTATGACGCTCACTGAAAGATGGCAAAAGGTTATGGAACAAAATGGGCAATACAGCATTGATTGATCTTTGTTCTTTATATAAATAAATGACCTTTGAAAAACATAGACAAAAAACGTCATGATTTTTCTGAAGACCCTATAAATAAGTACACATTGACAATGCCCCATGATTTTAAAGTTGAGGCAATGACAACGCTGTATGAGTTATAAACTAAAAAACTGAGCCTATCTAAACAGGATAATAATAATAAACTTTCTTGAATATTTATTACATCCCAGGACCTGTACTAAATGCTTACATGGATTATTTATGGCTCACATTAACCCATGAAACAGGTTTTATTATTATTAACTTATCATTTATTATCACCATTTTAGTAATGAGGAAATGAGACCTAGAATGGTTTTATGCCTAGTATGTAATGAAGCTAGGATTCATACACTAACTCCAAGTCTGTCCTTAACCAGTATGCTCTTTTCATTGTTATTAAATAAAATGTCTGTGGGTAGTCAGATACATATTTTCTAAAGGACATAACTGGCTTATGAGAAGTTATGCTTCATAAGAAGTAGGCATAGGGCACCCAGTTCACATAAAATACTAAAATGAATAATAATGTAATATTGTCAAACCAAGCATTTGAGAAAGCTGAGGAGAAGGAAAAAACTAGACGTGGACAGAATAGGAAGACCTCTCATACGTTTTCTGGATTCAGAACCAGGTGCCAGACGGGAAAAATGCTGGACACAATAGGTGTGAAATGAAGGGTCCAGTTCTTTCACTGCTGCTAAATTAGAAATGTTTGACATTGATTTTATCACTCAACTTCTCTGGGCAATAGTTGCCTCATCTATAAAACAATGGGAATGATTCTATACCACAGAGGACCATGTGGCTCTATGACCGGAACCTGGGGAGGACATGCAGGCCTTATAGTCTCGTTTCGTGTGCTCACAGCTCCAGGGTGGTTCACATGGGAAAGGCAGCTACTCCCTATCACTAAGAGTCAAAACACATAGAGTCTTAGGACCCCGCTCCTATTTAGTCAGAGTAAATACCTTTCCTGTGAGAGATCCCACTTCCTTGAGGAAGAATAGCTCATGCTAGACAAGCATGTGGGCTCAGCCAAAAGACCCAGAAGTAAGCAGTGACCAGGTATTCCTTCCACTGAGAAGTGCTCCGCCACCCCAATATAACTTAGAAAACAATTCTGTCCTCAAATTTCTCCCTGAAATTCAACCACTTATTAAAGGGGCATCTGAAGTTAAAAAATAAAACCACCCCTAAGGCAATTAGGATAGCTCAGAAAAGAAGCTACTTATCAGCCCTACTTTAGTATGGAATAGTCATCACCTTGATAGAAGTAGCACTTAAAGGAACTTAGAGGAATAAATCTGTTCATTTTCTGTTGGCCTCACCATCAAAAGAAAGAGACCTGTGCGAAGTCCAGATCAGACTTAAGTAAAACTGAAGCACAGGAAATACGTGGTCTTTTTCTTTGGATCCTCCTTGATGGTCTTATTTTCCCAGGCACTGGCTAATTCTTCACACCTTTTCTGATGTACATTTTATGTTCACAGGCCTCCTCACCTGTCCTTCCTCACACCCCTTCAGTGTCCCTCAGGAACAAGTTTGCTCCATTGCTAATGGGATTTGACCTAAGCTAAAAACTCCAACCTAGAGAGTATGATATTTGCATTTTCTAACAGTTCAAATTCCAGGCAACATGACAATCATCTGGAGCCAGTGGGGCTTCATGATCCCCTTAAATCATCCCCATGTACCTGTGGATGACACAAACCAAATTCCTCTCAGAGAAACAGAAAGGTGTGTGGGAGGGGGACAGTGAGGTATCACAAAAGAACTTAAGAGTCTGGGGTTACCCAGCACCAGCCTCCTAGGGCTGCACCTCAAGCACAAAATTGCTGCACTGCACCATGGCTTCCCTGCACAGGTGCCTAGGCAGCTAGCCAATCCATTGACCGCTTCACTGGCCTCATGCAGACAACAGCATGGCATTATCTATGCAACCCTGGCCTCATAGTAACCCTGGCTGGCTTGAGAAAAGTTGGCAGAGAGAGTCCAGGGTATGCTATTTAAAGTGATAAGCGGCTACTGGGGATGAAAATGAGCTGCTTTAGTGGCAGAGGATGAGGCCAGACACCGATTTCACTTGCCCTAATGAAACTCACTCACCTGCTGTGGTTAGGCATCCAAATTTGAGAGCAAACAACTCAGTTCCATTTATTAATTACTGATACTCAACTATCTATCCTATCTAGCAATTTTTTCACAGTTAAATTGCTTGATTTCAAATCCTTAGATTCAATTTTCAGTCTCAAAAGATACTAATGAAATACACATATATATTATATATACACATACCTAAATACCCACATGAACTATTTTATATAAATACACACATACACCTTTGTATAGATATACTGTAGATGTAGATATAGAGATATACAGATAAACAGATATATAGATATAGATAGGGAATACATACTTGGTTGTCAGAAAAGTCATGATGCAGTTTTGCAATGAAAAACACAGAAAAAATACGTCTTGATTTTTCCGACAATACAATATATAAAGAGAGATCCATATATTTGTCTATGTTTGGATTCAAGCTGCCTAAGCTATGTGAAATATTAAGAATATTCCCACTGGGAACCAGGATTACATAACAGTTAAAAACAGGTTCTGAATGCAGATATCCGGGTCTTCCATGAGACAAAGGACAAGACACTCACTCCTCTGGATTCCTAATCCATAAATTGGAACTGTTATCAGAATAAGATAATTCCCATAAAAGACAGATCTTGCCTGGCACACAACAGTCGATGCTCATAAATTTTAACTAGCATTAGTATTGTGATTAAACATCTATGATCGCTCACAAAGACCACTGTGACAGATTAGTTTTCTTCTAGAAGTCAGATTTGATCTCAGCCAATCCTGATAATCTAACCCTCTCTCCTTGTCCTCTTACAAGCACCTTATCTAGGGAACTCTTATTCGCCCTTAAAAACTCACCTCAACTACTATTTCCTCAGGGACACCTTCCCTGACTTCCAGCGTAAGTCAGATGACTTTGTTACTTATTTCATTAAACAATGATCCCCTTCTTTTAGAGCATTCATGTCAGTTTATTTATGTAGTTGGGTGACTTTTTAAAAAGTAATGTCTGTATTTCCCACACTATCTAAACTCCATAGGGGCAGATACTGTGCCTGCTTTTGCACTATTTTCACTATTTTTTGCACTATTTTCACTATTGCATCCCAACACTGAAAATGTGTAGCATTACAGTAGGTTCTCAATAAATAGCTATGGAATGAATGCATGACTCAGCCAAGTTCAATCCAGGTGTCAATTTATCTATTTATTTGCCCCTAAGAAACAGAAAGAGCAAGAATTCACTCACAGGAATACAAAGAATCCTACGAATTATGAAGGGAAATGTTGGAAAGACCAGTGCTTATCTAAAAGAAATCAAACAATCTAAGAAGCTAAGGAAGTGTAGCTTTCTGTACTTGGCTTGAGAAGCTTTTTTAACATTCCATCAAGGAGAAACCACAAAAAGAAATGACAGGTTACAAGGCAGAGTTCCAGGTACCAAAGGGCAAGGAAGGAAAGGAATTCTGCACAGAAGAAGCATTTATTCAATTAAGGTTCATGAAACCTGGAAGGTGACAACAAGTAAATTATCCATGGAATTTATGTGTCTTTATTCTTTCAGTAACTCATCAGATATTTATTTTGCAGCTACTGTCTATCAGGCATGGTACCTGGTTTTGTGGACGTAGGAGAAAGCATTACAGACATAGTTCCAACTCTCATGGAGTTTCCAGTTTAACATGGGAGAAAAGGCATTAAACAAAAAAAATTATGTGTTATCAGTGCTCAGAAAGGAGAACTACAAGTTGCTATAGTAACAACTTTGACTGGAAAGTCAATATATAAGCACATTTTCTTCTAAGAAATTAGTCCAAAGTATAGTATTTTTATGTCTTATTTTATTTTATGCAACAGGAAACATGCTGATTTGTATCTGTTTTGTTACTTGACAGGAGTAAATTAATTTAAGAGATACAGTATACCTTTATAATGGTGCTGAACTCAGGTGTGGGTTTGCCTCTTCACTCACTCATATGTGAAAAAGGAGGAGATAGAAAATGATAGGGGGAAAAAAAACTTAGGTATAAAAACCACACCATTAAAACAATATTCAAATTGATGGAATTGATTTATATGA
The DNA here is from genome assembly GCF_001890085.2 of Hipposideros armiger. Taxonomy (NCBI): domain Eukaryota; kingdom Metazoa; phylum Chordata; class Mammalia; order Chiroptera; family Hipposideridae; genus Hipposideros; species Hipposideros armiger. The sequence goes on from NW_017731789.1 coordinate 413,286, forward strand.
AATCTTGGAAACTTTAACTTTCAAGTTCATAGCACTTCTTTCATTTGTGAAACTTATAGGGAAATCTAAACATACCAAAGAATGGTCTATAATTCAACTTTCAAAAGTGGTAATCAATTCTCCCTTCCAATATTCACACCATTGAGTCTGTCAATATTGATTTTTGACATACTTCGTGCCAAGCATTGTTCAAGACCCAGGAGAAAGAGTTCTTATCCTCAGTATAGACAGACATGCCTCCCCAAACAATAAATGCAAAAAATAACTTCAAGATAAATTTGAGAGACCAACAATGGCTACAAATAAGATTGAAAACACTAATATAGTGTAGAGTGACTAGATTTCTGTTTCAGCTAAAATGGCCAGAAAAATCCTTGTTGAGGAAATTAAAGTTAACACCCAAATTATGAGCAGGAACCTCTTTTTAAAGATGTAGAAAAGAATATTCTGAGCAGTCTTAAGAAACAGCAGGAAGATCAGATTGGCTGAATATGGCGAACAAGGGAATTATATCAGAGAAGTATGCTAAGACCAAATTTGTAAAACAGTGGTTCTTGAAATTTAGTGTCACCTGGGAACCTGTTAGGAATAAAAACTTTCAGGCCCCTCTGCAGAGCTACTGAGTCAAAACCCCAAAGTGGCACCCAGAAATGTTTTAACAAACTCCCCATGGAAATCTCTTGCCCACTAAAGTTAGAGCCTCTTGGAGACAACAATTCTCAACTCCAGTTGCAAATTAGAACCATCTGGAGCAGCACGTCATCTAATTATGCTGAGCTTTACCCCAGCCCAGACCAAATGAATCTGTATCTCTGAGGTTGGGGTTTAGGCAGCTATATTGTTTTAAAAGCTCTTTAGGTGATTATGATACACAATGATTATTGGAACTACTGAATAGGGTCTTAAAAGTCATGGTAAGATTGTAATGGAAAGTGACTGAAGGCTTTTAAACAGAGAAAAGTTCATCAAATTTAGAAAGGTCACTTCAGCTTGTATGTGGATAAAGTGGGGCAAAATGGACCAAAAAAAAAAAATTATAGTGGTTTTGGATTGAAGCTGTAGCATTGGAGATTTAATAAGTAGAGTCAGAACATATTTACTAGAAAAACCTCAAGACTTATTTATGGATTTTATGGGGGAGATGAGAAAAAAAGAGAAGTCTAGCATAAGCCTAAGTTTTTGGCCTGAGAAACAGAGTCCAAACTTTTCTTTTTGGAGGAAATCATGCCGGAGTGGCTATCAAGGGTAGATCTTTGGCCCAGTTAAATTTGAGATGACTATTAGACATCCAGGCAAAAAAGCTCAGTAGGCAGCAGGACACGCACAGAAATCCGGAGCTCGGAGGAGCAGGCAGGGCCAGACTCACAGAGTCATCACTGTATAGATGGTATTTCAAGCCATAAAATCAGATGAGATCATCGAGGTTGAGAGTGTCGATACAGAAGAGGGTGGGTAAAGCACAAAGATGCTTTGTGGGCAGAGTGCAGGTTGATTCACGGGAGCCCAAAGAGCGTTATGGACCCAAATTTAAAGTGCAGGCCAATTGAAGATTGTAAGGCCTCTGTGTTGCCCATGGCACAGCCCCACCACCAGCTATTCAAAGCAAAGTGACGTTAGAAACTTGAGAGCATTTCTTAGTGACTACTGGCTACTGAATAACTTAACATGACTACCCACTTCAAATTCCACCTACCACCAGGATACCTTTACATGAATCAAAAGAGGAATCTGAGGATCTGACACATTAAGTGGCTTCTCCAAGTTTATACAGTTTGTTTCTGCCAGAATTTTGCCTGGAAAGATGGCACTCACTGGGTGCTTCCAAAGGACATGCAACTTCCAAGCAAGGAAACCAAGAGAGGAAGTTGTAGCTATGCACAGTTAATCCGATCTAGGACTGACAGGTGCTGAGTCAAACTGGCTGGGATTATGACTGGGAAGTGGACAAGGGCCAAGGTAGTATTACAGACAAAAAAAAGAAAAACAAAGGTTGAAATTCCTTACCAAAGAAAGCAGGCCAACTGGGAAAAACCAGTATCCAATATCAGTGCATACAAACAAGAAACAGATAGCTAAGTTATAGAGTCTGGCACTGAGAACTTGTTAGAAATGCAAACTTTCAGAGCCCTCCACAGACCTTCTAAGTCAGAAACTCTGAGGTGGCACATAGCAATCGGTTTTCACAAACCCTCCAGGAGATCTTAGAGCCCACTAAGGTTAGAGGACCCTTGGGGAGAACAATGATACTCAAGGTTAGTTGCATATTCCACAAATGCAACATATGAGGAACTATCTGGGGGAAATGGCTGCATCAATACAGCTAACACTACATTCTTATGGCGAAGTGCCGTGGTAGTTCACGGACAGTATATCCAATGGACAGTCTCCTCTGCTCTTACTGTTTTATAAAAATGCAAATCTCTCTCTCTCTCTCTCTCTCTCTCTCTCTCTCTCTCTCTCTCTCTCTTTCTCTGTATATATATATATATATATA
>NW_017731789.1:415824-477358 GCF_001890085.2 Hipposideros armiger
ATATATATATATATATATATATATATACACACATACACACGCACAGAGTCATTTGCCGCTTAACAACAAGAATATGATATGAGAAATGCATGGTTATGCGATTTCATTATTGTGAAATCATAAAGTGCATTTACACAAACCTAGATGGTAGAGCCTACTACATACTTAAGCTATATGGTAGAGCCTATGGCTCCTAGGCTACAAGCCTGTACAGAGTGTTACTGTACAAAACAACACAAGATAAAATCAAGCACAAGTGAAAAAGTATGCATCAAGAGATATAATGAACATGAGCTGTATGAGGCTACTTGCGGCATAAGACAACATACTATTTTACAGCAAAATTTTTGTATGTAAGTAGAAAGAGTACATCTAACGTAATGATAGAAAGCATAGTATAGTCAATACATAAGCCAGTAACAGAGTCACTATTATCAAGTATTACGTCCTGTACACCATTGTATGTGCTATACTTTTAAACAACTGGCAGCACAGCAGATTTATTTACACTGGTATCACCGCAAACATGTAATACATCAAGCTACCATGTTACCATGGCTATGGCATCACTGGGCGATAGGGCTTGTATAGCTCCATTATAATCTTATGGGACCATTGTTGTCTAAGGGGCCTATCGTTGACCGAAGCCTCCTTATACAGCACACAACTGTATACATACATGTACACATGCATGTGTATATGTGTGCATATATGTGTGTATATATTACATATATAATGTATATATTTCTCTTGATGCTGCTTATTTCCACATTTCGTTAGAAGTCATGCTGAAACATCTCCCAAAACTAATAGCCGTTAAGTTCATTGGAGCCTTCGAGAATACAGGACTTAAAGTTAGTGGATTAAAAATAAATTTTAAAAAGTAGAAAAAAGCATTATTAGAAATTAATCAATATCTCAGAATTTGGAAAAGTAATACTCATAAATGCCATTTGCACTTCAGGCCATGATTAGTGAATAATGGTCAGTGTGATGCTTTGATTTCTTTCTTGGTCAGAAATGCACTGTTAATAAGGATAAATAGAACACAAATTTATAGAGTTATATAACATGAGTCCTAGAAGGAATCTCAGGAAGCTTATAGTCAACGATTTCCTAACTTTATATCCCAGGGCCCACAGGGACAGGTGGAGGCTGTAATGGAGATCTGGAAATGACTGTCACTGTGTCGTAAGGCTGAACAAAATGGTACAGGTCTATGGATAATTTACTCTCTTATTGGGAATTATCAACCAGTGTAGAAAGAGAGAATAATTTGTACTCATTGGGAACACTGACAAAAACAATTTTCTATGTTTTTGATTATTAACATATAGGTAAAAGGATTCATTACTTAATAAACATTCTGCCTGGTTTACAAAATATTTTATAACATAAGGTCCAATAAGTAGAACAAAAAGAATCACTGATCTAATTCAAATCCCTAATTTGTAAGTATGGGAAAGAGAGGTAGTTCCATGAATACAGCCCAAATTTCAAAACATCCTCACAAATTAACATGTTTCTACAAGTTTTCTAAGCATATCCTATAAAAAGAGGGCCTTTCCCAAAATTTTTAGGTCAATGGTTAGGGTCTAGGACCAATATGCCTTGGAGTCTTCCCTCATCATTATGCTAAATCTAAATATGGTATCATAATTGAAGCCAAAGATGACAATGACATGCAGCTGACCAAACAAAAACAGAGATCTCATGGTGACTTAATTTTATCTGGACCCATATCACTATGCTTGGTCTGCTTTCTTGTCCTGGCAGCCAGTCAATACCATCCTCAGAGCCAGGTATGCAAAATAAAGGACTATATGAAGCCAGGCAGGAAAGTATGAAATACTGGCACCCTCTAAGCAAGATCATGTGTCCTGCAAGCCCAAAGGAAGTATTGCCCTAAGATTCCAATCACTATGTTAAAAGCATCATGTTTCACAGATAATGCTAAATAAAATGTTTCCCACTGTGTTTGGGTTGCTAACATTTGCAGAATCTCTCACTAAGTGCTGTTCTTCATTTTTTCTAGGGCTTCAGATGTTCAGACTGGGTCCTGCTATGTTCATATGACACCCCATGCATCTAATAGCACAGCCTTCTCAATCTATAAAGAACTTCCACTTAGGGACATCACCAGATAGAAGTAGGCATTCCAGACATCTTATACATTTTAAATTGGGTTTGGAGAGTCCTATCAGCTAATCAAAAAACTCATATGTTCATATGACACCCCAGCAACTAATAGCAGAGTCCTCTCAATCTATAAAGAACTTCACTTAGGGACATCACCAGAAAGTAAGCCTTCCAGAAATCTCTTACATTGTAAATTGAGGTTGGAAAGTCTTATTACATAATCAAAAAGAAAAAATCACCAAGACCCTTAAATCCTACTTTGATAATGCCACTGAATCAGAGGTGCATTTTCTGGTAGTTGGAACTAGAGACCCACCACATCACCTTTATCTCCATCCCCCTTAAAGTGCCTCCACAGAAGTATAAAAAATGCATAGTCCTTGCTGTATTTTTTTTTTTGATGGAAGACTCCGGATTGGGAAAAAAATGGATATAAGATAGCACATTAACCACAATCAACTAATAAAAGAGATATAAAATGAACAACGTCAGGAAGACTCTGAGCAGCAGTGTATACTACATAATGCCACAGAACTCTATCATTAGCCCCAAAATTCTCAATTTGAGATTAATAATTTAAAATATTTGATCAAATGAAAAGCCTGAAGAGAATATTAAAATTGTACTTATGCCTGGTTCATTCCATTCCAGCCAGGAAATGGGATATATCATACTAACAAAGGGAAATGTTTCCTAAAGCTGAAGTAATTGGCTGCACAGTGCACTGAATGACTGAGCGTTCAATAGTGTAAAACCAAAGTATTGTAATAATAACAATAAGAAGTCAATCATGGTCACTATATCTTTGTCAACTATGAAGAATCTAATAAGCGGAACGAGGTATTTCACTTCATATTTGTAAGCAGAACCTAAAGAAGAACTTTCTGTGTGGCAGAGCTCTATATAAGATGGAAAATAGCAAGTTTCTCATCCTTAGAAGTCTTCAAGAGAGCAGAGGTTTGAGTACCCCTCACAGAAGATGTAAGGGAAGATGATAAAGGAGCTCTTCATCAGGTGGAGAAAATAATATGAAAAGTACAGGATTTTCACCAAGGTATTCACTTCATAGAAGATTATTTTCCACAAGACAGGTCACAGGCTGAGTTGAGTAACTGCAGTATTTCTTATTTTGCAATCTTAGTCATAATTATTATTATTATTAATAATTACAAAATCTTAAGGTAAATAATTATAAATAGAAAAAGGAGGAAAGGATTCTAGTAATAATCATTGATTTCCTAGGAGCCGGGCTGTGTGAAAGATGCATTAATATTTTTGGTAAGGCCTTGGCCTGATAAGTATTACTTACCCACTTTACTTAAAGAAAAGAGACTTCCAGAAGGTTAAATAAGTTGTTTAAAGTCACAAAGCTAGTAGGTGGTGGAACTGTGATTAGAGTCCAAGTTGGTGTGATTCTAAACCAACACCATGCCCACTCCCAACATGAACCATTTCCCTCAACCACTTTATAATTTTTTTTTACTTCTGTCATTAATGGTACTTATATTTTGCCAAATTCGACTCTCCCAAAGTATCGTAACTCTGAAGTTTGGCCACTGCTCCTCTTCACTGGTGTTTATTAATTGTTCTTACTACAAAACTCCCAATTTAATATTGTCTAAATATTTTATAAAAGTAGGCTATAATAATCTAGATAAAGCTTTTCAAAACTTATCACGCTACATAATGTCCTCTTTTTTAAAAATATTACTGACTCTGGAGTTAGATGTCAATGCAATTATATATCCCTGTTTCTTCAATCAGTAAACTAGAATTTTCAGAAATTTTTTATGATTATGGAAGATTTGAACTCATTTACGAAAGGACTGACAAACCACAGTGAATCCAATGATAATTTCTTGATATATTTAGTGTAGTCTAGTATTGCTTAAAAATTAATCAACTTCTTTGAAAATAAATATTTAAAAAAATATCAAATGTTTAAAATTCCTTGTTTTAGAGACAGAGAATTCAAAGTCTGACTACCTTAACAGTACAATTGATCTTTTTACCCCCAATTGTTTGCAATATCACTGTTATAAACTAAAAATAGTATGTTAAAAATCTCCCTTTCCAATTGTATTTCCTATTAATCTCTATATATTTCTAAAAGTATTAAAAACATACAAGTGAATTAGCTTCATGGCCTCCTTGTCAATGATGCACACTGTGAGGAGTGTATTTAGGTAGCTTGGGGTAATAGAACCACCATGTGCTTTGTTGCAAACAGACCCACATACCAATCTAGTTCTGCCACCGACTCTACAACCTAACAACAAATTCTGTGACTGGTCCTTGAATCAAAGTACTTAATTAAACATTGATTTTCTCTGCCTTTTCACACATTCACTGGCTTACACTCCTTTTTCTTTCTCTCTCTTTCTTTCATATCATATTTGGTCCTATATTTAGTTAAATACTGGCCAAGACTACTTTGGATTTCCAGTGTATTCATTATATATGTTACAAAGTTCATGAAATCAACTTCACCCATTTTCCCCCATTCTTATGGCCATCACGTGTAGCCCTCCACACAACTCTACTTTCCTCAGAGGCTCTTCTTTCTACCCATCCCATCCCATCCTCTGCCATCATTGGTAATTACTTTAATATAATATTTACCTCTTCAGTTCTCTGGTATCACAAATATTGCTTCTTCCAGGAAGCCTTCTACCATCCTTCCAGGCAGAAATAACCCTTCCATCATCCAAGCTTTCACATTTCATCTATTCTAGTCTCACAGCATTTAAAACATTCTGCCTTGTACTTTGGTGCTACTTTTGCATATGTTATTTCCAGTGCTCTTGGAAGATAAAGGTTACACCTGGATTCCCTGAGTATTCACCACAGCAATCAGTATAGGGCTTTACGTATCCTAGTACTTCAAAATGCTTTATTAGCTTGATCACTATTCCTAGAAGCAAAGATTATTAAATCAAAGTAATAACACAGTTTTTGTAGTTGAGAACTTTGAGGGTAGGTTTAGTTTGCAAGAACTCTGTTACCTCAAAGCATGATTATGCACAAGGGCGTCATATCATTGCCTCACTGTGCTTTGTTCTTGTTTTAATGATAATTTACCCAGAAGAAGATGTTTAATATGTGCTCAGCAGGATTTTCACAGTTCTTAAAGCACTTCTTGAGTATATTTAAAAATCTATATTAAAGTTATAATGAAATCATGTTTGGCACGGCATTGAGAAGATTAAGGAAGCATTACTTCACAGGCCAACACCAGAAAGAAAAAGTATTTTCCCTCCCCTTTTATTTTCTGTTTTCCATATCTGTTCAAGGAAAGATTTGAAATACATATTTATTTCCCCCCAATATTTAACTCATCTTTAAACTTAATAAAAATTAACTATAGCAAAGTTAGAGAAGATAATGAGAAATAAATCATAATCAAATTGATATAAATCAAAGAGTAAGCACTGAACAGGTGGTGCTCATAAACATGAATAATTTAGGTTAACTACAAAATCACTATTAAGAAATATAGATGATTGGATAAAGAAGATGTGGTATATATACACAATGGAACACTTTCCTGCTCTAAGAAACGATGATTTAGTGCCATTTGCAACAACATGGATTGATCTTGAGATTATTATGCTAAGCGAAATCAATCAGACAGAAAAAGTTGAGAACCATATGATTGCACTGATATGTGGGATATAAAACTGAAAGCAACAAAGGAACAAGACAAACAAAGAAACAAAAACTCATAGACAGACAATAGTTCAGTGGTTACCAGGGGGTAAGGTGGGGGAGGGGGTGGTAGAGAGGATAAACAGGATGAAATATATGGTGATGGAAGGAGAACTGACTTTGGGTGGTAAACAAACAATGTGATATGTAGATGATGTATTACAGAATTGTACACTTGAAACCTATGTAACTTTACTAACCATTGTCACCTCAATAAAGTTTAATTTAAAAAAATTTGAAAACACTTTTGATTTTTTTTTCACTTCCTACTGTATTCCAAGCTCACATCCTTCATTATTTTTTGTATAAGACCAACTTAGCCACACAAGAAAAATATCATCAAACAATTTGGAAAATGCTTGACATATGTATGATTCTAGGCTTACAGAAATTAGATACAAAATATGAAAATGATCAAGGGCTATGCTGAACCTTTCCTTCCAGATAAGCACAAACTGGCTGCCTATCTGAGAAAGGAGGCAGGGTAGGAGATGTATCCAACAGCGCAGACCTGGCATAGGCAGGTACACATAACTAGGTAAATATTCTCAGCTCCCATAGGGCCACAGCTTGACCAAATCTCAGGGAAGAAGCAATGATGTCTGTCACAATACTGCTTTTCCCAGACCAATTAACCTAGAGGACTCTTACCCATTTTTCATTTTAAAAGGGGCCAATGCCTGATGATTTTACCCTCCTAATCAAAGTGTATAGGGGCTTTGAGCTTCTTCTAATCCTGCATTGCTAAAATGTCTGGTATAAGTGACTAGAAATAAAGCAAGGCTTCAGTCCTTTGTTCTTCAGATGTTCTAAGATCTCCTAAATCAGCATGTAAACCATGAAGACACAGATCTCCCTCTTGTCCCTCAATAAAATACATGACACCTTCCACAGACATGTCCGTGAAAGGAAAAGGTGGAAGGCAATTGGCCTTTAGAAATCAGGTACTTCTCCTAAAAGCAGATGTGCAAATGTCAACATCTAAATACCAGCTCTGAAAACACACTTTTCTAAATCCATTATAAATAGCTATAGAATTGTATCTATTTTTAGTATCAAATACATCAGTTACCAGATTGAGCTGTATTTCCAAACAATCACTGGTCAAATGTTCTCCATCCCAGGCACATTAGCTCATAATACTTTTTTAAATAGACTTTTAAAGATCTTCCCAGAGAAGCAAAAGCTAAAGGAATTCATTATCATCAAGTCAGTATTACAAGAAATGTTAAATGGACTTCTATAAGAAGAAAGGGAAAAATAAAAATATCAAAATTATGAATAATGGCAATAACTATGTACCTATCAATAATCACTTTAAATATAAATGGATTAAATGCTCCAATCAAAAGACATAGGGTAGCTGAACTGATAAGAAAACAAGCCCCATACATATTCTGTCTACAAGAGACTCATCTCAGATCAAAAGATACACATAGATGAAATTTAAAGGGATGGAAAAAGGTATTTCATGCAAATGGAAATGAAAACAAGCTAGAGTAGCAATACTTGTATCAGACAAAATAGACTTTAAAACTAAGTTTATAATAAGAGACAAAAATAGAACATTATAGAATAATAAAGTGACCAATCCAACAAGAGGATATAACTGTAGTAAATATTTATGTGCCCCACATAGGAGCAACTAAATATAAAAAGCAAATATTGGTCAACATAAAGGGAGAGATCAAAAGCAATACAATCATAGTAGGGGACTTTAACATCCCACTGACACAAATGGACAGATCTTCCAGACAGAAAATCAACAAGGAAACAGCAGCCTTAAATTACACACTAAACCAGATGGATTTAATTGATATTTTTAGAGCATTCCATCCCAAAAAAGCAGAGTATACAGTTTTTTCAAGTGCACATGGAACATTTCCCAATATAGACCACGTTAGGCCACAAAACAAATCTCAATAAATTCAAGAGGACTGAAATCATATCAAGCATCCTCTCCAAACACAATGGTATGAAACTAGAAATCAAATACAATAAAAAACAAGCAAACAAAACAAAACAGAAACACATGGAGGCTAAATAACATGCTACTAAACAATGAATGGATTAACAATGAGATCAAGGAAGAAATCAAAAGATATCTTGAGACAAATGAAAATGAAAACACAACAATGTAAAATCTATGTGACACAGCAAACGCAGTCCTAAGAGGGAAATTCATAACAATACAGGCATACATAAAAAAACAAGTAAAATCTAAAAGAGAGTGTTATTATAAGATTTATGGTCAAGATGGCAGAGTAGGTAAAAGCTGTATTACATCCTCTCACAAACACATCAAAATTACAACTAAACTACAGAACAACCATCACTGGGAATCGCCTGAAGTTTAACTGAACCGAAACCCTACAAACAACTAAGGACATACAGAAGAAGCTACCTCGAGACTGAAAGGAGGGGCAGGGGCACAGAACAGGCTGGCCTCACACCTGTGTGTGACCATTAAAATTCAGGAAGAATATCATGACTGCAGAGGCTCCCCCCTCCCCCCCCAGAGGAGCAAGGGATCCCAGTCCCACACCAGGCACCCCAGTCCACGGTTCTAGTGCCAAGAGAAGTCCCCATAACTTCTGGCCATGAAAACCAGTGGAGATTGTGTTTAAGTGAGACAAGGGCAGCTTCAGTCTCAGGTGCTCCTATTAAAGAGCCCACACACAGATTTACTTGCTGACGGTCTCACTTGCTTTGATCTCCAGTGCTGTGGCAGCAGTTTGAAAGGTGCCTGGGATATGGAGGGAGGAACTGAATTGTCTAGCTTCACAGTGAGAGCTGGACAGGCAGCTTTCTCCCAGACGGAGGAACTGATGGAAGCCATTGTTTTTTGTTGAGCCCTCCCTCACTCCCCCAGCTGTAGACACAGGTGGCTGCCATATCTGAGTCTCCATCAACCTAGCTAACACTCTTCCTTCACCCCACCACAGTTGATTCCTAACACCCCAACCAACTTTCTGGCACACCCAAGCCACTCCAGTGGTTTTCCATACAAACAGCCTGTCTTGGCAAGCAGCATCTGGTTATGGCATGTCCTGTATCTCTTGCTGAGCAGCCTTAAGCTGTCTAGGTTCTGGGTTCTTAGGCAAAGACAGCCTAGATTCATAACTGGACCTCTTGAGGCACCTCCAAGCTCAGCATGGGTGGCGGCATCTATGGATTACTTGGTGGCTCATGCCACGTGACCCCAGGCAAGGCACAGGCTGTGGCTAATAATGGTCTGTGGCTAATAATGGCCTGTGGCAGGGCCATTACCCAGAGACCATGGGAACTAGCACACCCAAAGACCAGCTTCAGACCAAACTGGAACCTCAACAGCTGCCTCCAAGGACAACACACCCAAAGGACAGAATGGGCAGGCACAAGACTGCTGAAGTGAATCCTGCCCTACGAGGTCAGCCACTGCACAACAACTCCTCCACAGTAGTCATAGCCAGTCCTCACAACCAATCAACCCAAGGGTGAACCCTCCCATGAAAGTGAAACCAGCAACCAGGACTCAACTACAACAGGAGGGCAGACACAACCCACAAAAGGGACACACCTGAAGCATCTGGCTTAGGTGACCAGGGAGGCTGCACCACAGATGTGTAAGGACATTTACTACATAAGGCCACTCTACTAAGACTGAGAGGCATAGCAGCTCTACCTAAAACAGAAACAAGCACAGGGAAGCAGCCAAAATGGGGAGACAAAGAAACATATCCCAAATGAAAGAACAGAACAAAGCTCCAGAAAAAGAACTAAACAAAATGGAGATAAGCAATCTACCAAGTGCACAATTCAAAACCATGGTTATAAGGATGCTCAGTGATCAGGGAGAACTTCAACACAAAGATAGCAAGCATAAAAAAGGCCATAGAAACCATAAAAAAAAGTCAGAAATAAAGAATAGAATAACTGAAATGAAGAATACATTAGAGGAAATTAACAGTAGATTAGATGAAGCAGATGGCCAAATCAGTGATTTAGACAGTAAGGTAGCAAAAAGTACCCAAAAGGAACACTGAGGGCCGGCCAAGTGGCGAGTTGGTTAATATCTGGCTTGGGAACACTGAAAAGAAAAAATAATCCAAAAAATTAGGACAGTTTAAGGGCATCGGGAACATCAAGCATATCAACATTTGCATCATAGGAGTACCAGAAGGAGAAGTGAGCAAGGAATTGAAAACCTATTTGAGGAAATAATGACAGAACTTCCCTAACCTGAAGGAAATACACATACAAGCCCAGGAAGTGCAGAGTGAAGCCAAAGAGATCCACACTAAGACACATCATAATTAAAATGCCAAATGTTAAAGACAAAGAGAGAATCTTAAAAGCATCAAGAGAAAAGCAGTTAGTTACCTACAAGGGAGTACCCATGAAACTATCAGCTGATTTCTCAACAGAAACTTTGCAAGCCAAAAGGGATTGGCAGGAAATATTCAAAGTGATAAAAAGCAAGGACCTACAACCAATAGTACTCTACTCCACAAGGCTATCATTTATAATAGAATCAAAGGACAGATAAAGAGCTTCCCAGGAAAAAAAAAAAAGCTAAAAAGCACCACCAAACAAGTATTACAAGAAATCTTAGAGGGACTTCTTTAATATGAAAAAAAGTCAAGAATATGAATAATAAAATGGCAATAACTACAGATCTACCAGCAATTACTTTCAATGTAAATGGATTAAATATTCCAATCAAAAGATAGGGAAGCTGAATGAATAAGAAAACAAGAACCTTATATGCTGCCTACAAGAGACTCACTTCAGATAGAAAGACACATACAGACTGAAAGTACAAGCATGGGAAAAGATATTTAATGAAAATGGAAATGAAAAAGAAGCATGAGTAGCAGTGCTTATACCACACAAAATAGACTTTAACACAAAGGCTATAACAAGATACAAAAAAGGACCCAGTATTCCCACTTCAGGGTATTTATCCAAAGCAACCCAAATGCTACTTTGAGGGGACATGTACCATGTACATTCATATGTTCATTGCAGCATTGTTTACAATGGCCAAGACATGGAGGCAGCCTGGGTGTGCATCAATGGACAAATGGATAAAGAGGAGGTGGTATATACAGCGGAATATTACTCGGCTATCAAAGGAAATGGATACTTGCCATCTTTGGCAGCGTGGATGAACTTGAAAGGTATTGTATTGAGCGGAGTATGTCAGACAGAGAAAGACAGATGCAGTGTGATTTCACTTATATGTGGAATCTAAAGAACAAAATAAACAAAACAGAAACTCACAGATACAGAGAACATTTTGATGGTTGCCAGATAGGAGGGGGGTTGGAAATGGATGAAAAAGGGAAGGAATTAAGAAGTACAAATTGGTTGTTACATAGTAGTCATGGGGATATAGGATACAGCATAAGGAAAATACTCAATAATATTGCAATAGCTATGAATGGTGTCAGAAGGATACTATGGGGTGATGGATGGGAGAGGGTTTTGGGGACAAGGTGAAAAAGTTGAAGGCATTCAGAAGTACAAATTGGTAGTCACAGAATAGTCATGGGGATGTAAAGCAAAGCATTGGGAATATAGTCAATAATATGGTAATAACTATGTACAGCGCAGGTGGATACTAGTCAGGGGATTACTTCTTAAATTACATCAATGTCTAACCATTATGCTGTACACCTGAAATTAATATAAAATAATATTGAATTTCAACTGTAACTGAAACATTTTAAAATGGGGAGAGGGAGTTGAAGGGGAATAAGAGGTCCATATATCCAGGTATAAAACAAATAAGTCATAGGGATGTAATATACAGCATAGGGAATATAGTGAACAATATTGTGATCACAGGGTACAGTGTCAGATAGTTACTGGACTTGTCATGGTGATCACTTCTTTAGGTATATAAGTGTTGAATAACTATGGTGTACACCTGAAACTAATATAATATTGTATGTTAGCTATATATTTTAATGTAAAAATGCAAAAAAGAGAAACATCTAAAATAAACAACGTAACTGTACACTTAAAGGAACTGGGAAATGAACAGTAAACGAAGCCCAAAGTGAGTATAAGGAAGGACATAATAAAGATCAGAGCAAAAATAAACAAAATAGAGTCTAAGTAAAAAATACAAAAAAAAACAAAAAAAATCAATGAAATCAAGAGCTGATTCTTTGAAAAGATAAACAAAATTGATAAGCCTTTTACCAGACTTATCAAAATAAAAAGAAAGAGAATCCAAATAAATAAAATCATAAATGAAAGAAGTGAAGAGACAACAGTCACCACAGAAATAAAAAAATATATATAAGAAAATACTACGAGCAATTATACATCAACATATTGGACAATCTGGAAGAGATGGATAAATTCCTAAAAGCATACAATCTTCCAAAACTGAATGAATAAACAGAAAATCTGAAGTGACTAATTATTGAAATCAAATCAGTAATCAAGAAATTCCCAACAAACAAAAATCCTGGACCAGATGGCTTCACAGGTGAATTTAATCAAACATTCAAAAAAAAATTAATACCTATTCTTCCCAAATGATTCCAAGAAATTCAAGAGGAGGAAAGGCTCCCAAGCTCATTCTACGAGGCCACCAATACCCTGATTCCAGGACCAGAAAAAGGCATTACAAAAAAAGAAAACTATTGAACCATATCCCTAATGGACACAGATTCAAAAACCCTCAACAAAATATTAGCATACTGAGTTCAATAATATATTAAAAAGATCATATACTATGATCAAGAAGGGTTTTTTCCTTGGATACAAAGTTGTTTCAATATCCACAAATCAATGATAGACCACACAAACAAAATGAAAGAAAAAAAAATCACATGATCATACCAATAGACACAGAAAAAGCCTTTGACAATATCTAGTATCAATTTATGATAAAAACTCTCAGCAAAGTGGAAATAGAAGGAACATACCTCAACATAATAAAGGCCATATATGACAAATCCACAGCTAACATCATACTCAAAGGGGAAAAGCTAAAAGCATTCTTATTAATGTCAGAAACAAGTCAAGAATGTTCACTTTCACCACTTTTATTCAACATAATATTGAAAGTCCTAGCTATAGCAATCAGACAAGAAAAAGAAAATAAATAAATAAATAGATAAATAAATAAATAAATAAATGGCATCCAAATTGGAAAGGAAGAGCAAAATTGCCATTATTCACAGATGACATGGTACCATATATTGAGAATCCCAAATATTCCACCAAAAAAACTATTCGAACTAATAAATGAATTCGGTAAACAAGCAGGATTAAATTAATATTCAGAAACCAACCGATTTTTATATACCAATAATGAACTATCAGAAAAGGAAATTAAGAAAAAACAAACCATTTATAATTACATCAAAAAATTCAATAGTTAGGAATAAATTTAACCCAGAAGGTAAAACACTGTACATGGAAAATTATAAGACATCAAAGAAAGAAACTGAAGAAGATACAAATAAATGGAAAAATATACTATACTTATAGATAGGAAGAATTAATATAGTTAAAATGTACATACTACCCAAGACAATCTATAGATTCAATGCCATCCCTATGAAAATACCAATGGCATTTTTCACAGAACTAGAACAAATAACCCTAAAATTTATAGGGAACCATAAAGACCCTGAATAGTCATGGCAATCTTGAGAAAGAGGAACAAAGTTGGAGGAATCAAACTATCTGATATCAAATTATACATAAGAGCATAGTAATCGAAACAGTATGGTACTGGTATAAAAACAGACACGTAGATCAATGGAGCAAAATAGAGAGCTGAGAAATAAACCCA
Source organism: Hipposideros armiger (assembly GCF_001890085.2). Taxonomy (NCBI): domain Eukaryota; kingdom Metazoa; phylum Chordata; class Mammalia; order Chiroptera; family Hipposideridae; genus Hipposideros; species Hipposideros armiger. The sequence continues at coordinate 429,473 of NW_017731789.1, forward strand.
TACCTATGTGATCATTTACTCTATAACAAAGGAAGCAAGAAGATACGATGGGGTAAAGATAGTCTATTCAACAAATGGTGTTGGGAAAACTGGACAGATACACATAAAAAAATGAAACTGAACCACCTTCTTACTTCATACACAAGAATATACTCAAAATGGATTAAAGACTTAAATGTAACACCCAAAAACGTAAAACTCCTAGAAGAAAACATAGGCAGTAAACTCTCTAACACTGCCCTTAGTAATATTTTTTCTTATATATCTCCTCATGCAAGGGAAAAAAAAAGAAAAATTAAACAAATGGGACTACATCAAACTAAAAAGTTTCTGCACAGCAAAGAAAACCATCAACAAAACAAAAAGACATCTTAATGGGAGAAGATATTTGCCAATGATACATCTGATAAGGAGTTAATATCCAAAATCTATTAAAAAAAAAAAAACAAAAACCTCATGCACTCAACACCAAAAAAAAAAGCCAAACAATCCAATTTAAAAAATGGGCAGAGGACACGAACAGACTCTTCTCCAAAGAGAACATACAGATGGCCAACAGACATGTGAATAGATGCTCAACATCACTAATCATCAGAGAAATGCAAATTAAAACCACAATGAGATACCATCTCACATTGTCAGAATGGCTATTGTCAATAAATCAAAAAACAAGTGTTGGTGAGGATGTGGAGAAAAGGGAACCCTCGCGCACTGTTGGTAGGACTACAAATTGGTGCAGCAACTACAAAAAATAGTTTGGAGGTTCCTCAAAAAATTTAAAATAGAACTACCTTACGACCCAGCAATTCCATTTCTGGGTGTTTATCTGAAGAAATCCAAAACACTAATTTGACAAGATACATGCACTTCTATGTTCACTGCAGCACTATTTACAATAGTCAAGATATGGAAGCAACTGAAATGCCCATCAATAGATGACTGGATAAAGAAGATGTGGTACATACGTATATACAATGAAATATTACTGGGCCATAAAAAAGAATAAAATCTTACCATTTGCGATAACGTGGGTGGACAAAGAGGGTACTATGCTGAGTAAAAAACACTGAGAAAGATAAATACCATATGATCTCACTTATATGTAAAATAATAAAGAACAAAATAAATGAACAAACGAAACAGAAACAGACCTTACGGAGAACAAACTAATGGTTACCAGGTGGAAAGGAGATTTGGGGGCTGGGTGAAAAAGGTGAAGGGGTTAAAAAGTACAAATTGGTAGTTACAAAATAGTCATAGGGATATAAAGTACAGTATAAAGAAGACAGTCAACAATATTGTAATAACAATGTATAGAGCCAGGTGGGTACTAGACTTATCAGGGGAATCACTTCATAAATTATACAAATGTCTAACCATTATGCTGTACACCTGAAACTAATATAAATATTGAATGTCAACGATAATTGCAAAATGAAAAATAATTTTAAAAAGTGCCTCTACAGACAGACTAACTGAAATAGGCACGACAAGAACATGTTTTTGAGGGGACCAAATCCCAAAGTAAGGAAGTCTTAAAGCTGGTTTGTTTCTAAGTTAGCAGTAGTTCACAAAGGCTTCATGTCCATGCCCCAAATCTAACAAGGATAAATGCCTCTGATATTAACCAGATGTGAATATCAGATATTTTAGAAAAGAGGTTCTGTTTATGGTTCCCAATTGTTAACTTCAAGTTTCCAAGACCTCCTGCCCTAACAGTGAAAATCCCTGTTAGATGCCTCGGGAGGCCTAAGCATGGTCTGGAGTGAGAACAAGGCAGGAGGAAGAAAAAGCCAGGAAGGACATCTCCCGCCTGTGTTTTACAGGCCTTTCCTGAGCTTATCCATTTCACATATTATTTTATTAGATAACCCCTAGTGATTTCATTTGAAGGAAGAATTCCAAATGTTATAAAAGAAAAAAAAAAAAGGTGAAAAATTCTATCCTAGATAAACCCCCTTGATCATAAAATCAGCCCATGAGACAATCACCTAACGGGGTAACCCAGAAGAATCATCACCAGTCAATTCTTCCACTCCCAACCAGCTCCTCTGATAATAATCCAGGCGAATGAACAAAGCAACATTGTTCTAGCAAGCCTAGAAAAACCCAGCTTCCTTATGTTGTGAAATACATGACATAAAGCCTACTAACCAAACATTCCTTTATTTTGGCAAATTTATAGACCACAAAATATGATTGTGAGCTGCCACTACTCGCAGTGGAGATTTAATGGTGTTATAGAGCAAATGCCAGGGCACTGTGGGATAAAGAAATCTATTTTCAGCTGGGATTCTCAGCCAGAAGTGTCTTCCACTAAGAGGAGTGTGAAATGCCTGCCATCACCATGACCCCTGACCACTGGATTCTCATTTCGAAGATGTAGAAGCAGAGAGGTAAAGCATGTCAACAGCTTCCAGCCAAAAACCACCAGAAGCACATCTGCAGTTGACAAGCTGGGTTTATTACACGGTGCACAGAGGGAGAATGCACACCAGAGGGAACTATGAACCTCTCAATAATAGTGTTAGAAAGAACCTATTAACAGCATTGAGGCTTTGTTTGGGTGATTTGGGGGAGGGTCTAGGAAAGCAGGGCTTTGTTCTAGATTGGATGTTGTCAGGAAACAGGGAGAATTCTACGATTGAATATCTCAATAATTCTTACCCATGAGTAGACAAGAGCAGGAATAAAGCTGTAATTGGTAAAGAATTAGCAGTCACTCATAAACGGTAATCTTGGCCAAGAACAGGGAAAGGTCATGCTGGAGAGGAACAGATATTGTTGTTGGATACACTGGGTGAGAATCATTGTCAGTTCCTTTGTGTAGAAGATTTTGATGTTGATTTCAGAAACCCACGGAATAATATTTTAGTTATCATGCATATCTATGTCTAGATCACAGGCTAGACCATGGCTCTGGATATGTCACTCAAAAAGGTACTTTTCTGTCCTCTTCAATAATGTTGAAGTACGTTTCCCATGATCATTTCAAACAGTTACCTGGAAGAGGTAGACTATCTGATGGTTTCAGTCAAGTTCCTGATGTCCAGTCGGGTAAAAACAGCTAAGAGTTACTGCTTGCTTTTCAAACTATCACTGGTGAAGAAACAGTTTCTTTTCTCCCCAATTGGTCTCAGACTCATATATTGGTAAAATACAATAAAAACGAAGTACTAGAAAAATAAAATAACAAGACTCCAAACAAATTGTCAAATTACTATAAAAGTTTCTATACATAGTCTCACTTTCTGTATTTTATCTTGTCACAAACCTGAGTCTGTGAACACATTTTGAGTAGCACTGTTTTTTAATTAAAGCATTCTATTTAACATAAATTAACTGTCTCAGAGCACTGAGCATTTCAAAGCGACATTGCAGGCCACGAGACAGCATCAGAAAAAAAAGAGATTAGTGATTTCACTCAGGGAGAAGGCCTTGTTATGAACCCTCCAACCTTAGTGAAAAATAAAAGCCGGTGGCTGCTCCCTACGAGCCACAGCTTCAAAGGACACATGTAGAAAATCAGATCACTGGAATCCATCTACACCAGTTTAAAGTGAGCTTAATCAAAAGGATTAGATTTCCCATCCAGGTAGGGCTTCAATGGCTTCCATACCAGGAGACTTAACTATAAATTATTGGGCAGAGATTTTCCCATTGGTATTTTTAGACCAGAAGTGGCTGTGCTTTCTACTAAGACTACTTGGATTTGATTATAATCCCAGAGCCTCCCAGAGCAATGGCTTTTGGGACCAGGAGGTTAATCCTTAGCCATCCATGCTCTTAATATCCCTGATTCCCTTTCTAAGATCAAGATGGTCAAGTTAAAATCCCTACATGGTAAGTTAAAGAAACAGGAAGGGTATAGGAATCAGCCAAATTTATTTACATCAATTAAAGTGCCTACATCTTCCCTGCTAGGGCTTATCCTGTCCAATGCAACTGCACAATTTTAAGAACTTATCCCCAGCTTAGTGAAGTAGCTGCTGGTGCTATCCATCCAGTTTGTTGACCTGATCTCCATACCCTGCTTCACTTCCTGCATCATCTTCATTCTTCCTCTCTAGCTGCTCTGATCTGGAGACCTTAGGAGAGACTTCCATTTTACATACCCACATAGTCAGCCCTGCCTGCTACTGGCCACACCTACCCTTTTCCTTGATAAAGCTAAAGGCCCAAGCCATTTTTTGTCTGGTTAGAAATTGTCCTATGCATTAAAATATCTCCACGAAGTACTCCCCTTAACCACAATGTTTAAGTTAACATGATTCACACACACATACACACACACACACTTAAAAAAATATTTTGACACTTAAATTCTATGGCGAATTTAACATCTTTGAGTTCCATGAAGATAGTAACCGTGATTATTCCTGTTACCATTTCACAGCACCTGGAATAGTGCTTAGACCACAACTGATTTCTTACAACTATCTTTAAATTAATTAATTAATTAATTAATTAATCAAAGAATAAATGAGGGCCGGCCAAGTGGTGCGTTGGTTAGGAGTTGGCTTGGGATGCCAGCTCTGAGCAGCAGGGCCCAGGTTTGGATCCTGCATATGAGGGCCAGTGACACTGCCCTCTACAGCTAAGATGGTGAACAACAGCTCCACGTGGAGCTGGGCTGCCATGAGTCGCCAGCGACAGCGTGGGCTGCAGTGGAGCTGCAGTGGACTCCCGTAAGCTACCATGAGCAGCCAGCAGTCTGCGTGAGCTGCCAAGAGCTGCTGTGAGCGGCCATTCAGTGACTGGAGACCGATCTGCCTCACCCGGGGAAGAGCGCAATGATAACACCAACATGGGCCAGTGAAGCAACGTCCTCCACAACTAGACTGAAGAACAGAAGGATAGCAACTTGTCTGTTCCCCTCCCCTGACTCCCCAATAAAATCTTAAAAAAAAAAAGAATAAATGATTATCTGACTACAGTGGTGGTGTAGTGCACACACACACTATATCTACATATACATAATGTCAATAGTTAACATTATAACTTTAAAATTAGAAATTAAACAACCCTAATAATGTCAGTCACATTATACATTTTTCTTGTTCTTTATAACAACTTGTTATTGCCCGAGTTCTGTATTGATGATTAGATAATTTGACATGTACAATAAGAAAAATATGGATTGCTAAATCAGTTTTAAAAATCACTGTGATAATCCATTAAAACAATGGCTTTGTCTTGCTTTCTTTAAACTGATTTTCAAGCCAATAACCCAAGTTTCAAGTCTTAACGGAGGAGAAACAAAGTACATTTTTTATGCTATAAAACACTGAATTAAGTTTTATACTCATTGTTTTACTTAAAAGTATTATAAAACAGCACCTTTTATATAATTCATTTCCATTTATATCTTAGTAGTTGAATCAAGCAAGTTCTCTCAGTGAGTACTTTAAATTTACTCTTTCAGAGTGTTTTTATTTTTATTCAGTGAATTAATTCAGATCTAATCAAACTTTATGTAGAATGAGAAAAAATTGAGAGATTCCTTATGCCTTCCCCAGATCCTGGTCCAACCCCAAATATGAGGATATGGATCCTAAACTATTGGAGTCCAACTTGGAGAGTTGAACCTGCTACACATATTCTATGCCATTTTCTGTGCTGGCTGTTTAAATTCTACAGAACATGATAGGGCAGTCCAGGACTGAAAAATGAAGCCTGAAACAATGACCTCACCAGCATTTGGTAAAATATATGGTATCATAACTCCTTTGGGTTGGGCTAATGTGCCCTATAGAGAGGACAACAGCAGGATATTCACGGTATTGTTGGAGGACCAGCCAAGGTAGAATAGTTATAAGTAGAAATGTAAGGAATATTTTGAGAACTCTTAGAAGCAGTGACAAAACAAAAGGAATAGCTCTGATCTCCCAAGAAGCAGCAGTCTGGCAACCATAGAAAGGAAAAACAGTTGCTCTTTTTGAAGAAAGGCTGTCTGTGGATGAAAGAGGCATAAACATTGATATACTTTTCAAATAATATCTGGAGATACAGAACAAATAAAAATATTTCATATCTGCAGAGTGTGAAAGAAAGATTAATTACATTTGGCTTCAATTACAAAACTGAAGAGCAATATAAGGGTATTTTACCTGAAAATAAAGAAAAAAAATAAATCAAAGCCACCATCCAGAGAAAACTACATTTTGCATTCAGAAAGCAATGCTATTTGAACAAATTCAGACATGAGATCTGCTCAATTCCCATTTTAGCATTCTTTGGGGAGGTGAAAGAATACTTTCAAAATGCTTTCTTTTAGAAGATATTCAAAGTTTCCACATAAGAAGTGAAATACTATCATTTTGGAGGAATCTATGTTTCTTTAGAAAGTTTTCAGAATGCTTTGAAAGAAAGAGGGAAATAAAACTCCCCAATGTAACCCAAGTGAAAATATAAGCAAAAAATACTAAAATATGTCTATTGTTTCTTGGAATAATGTTGTCTTCATGTCAAAATGAAGCCAAAGTACACAGCTTTGACAGTAAAATGCTTTCTACTTCTTCTTCCTAAGCTTAAAATATAATAATGAGGTATCCTTTCCACCTCTATCTTCCAAAGCATGCTGAAGCCATGCTGCACTCCCAAACACCTACAAACATATACACACAAAAGGGAATGAGTCTTACCAGACCATCACAGTTGCTAATGGCAACAGAGGTTCCTGGAATGTCCATGATGTCACCAACATAAGCACAGTTAGTCTGCAAAGGCTCTGTTTTCCAGATTCTTTCAGAAGCACTTCCTGGTTGATGATTATTAACAGGGTCGGTTATATTCCCAGGCACCGGAGAAGTCTCATGCCATTCCACAACAGCCCCAGGAGCTAGGAGCTGAGTGTTGGGCTTCAGTCGCAGATGAAAATCTCTTCCAAATGCTGTGATGTTAAAGAACAATTGCTCAGAGTTGGAGGACACGTCCCTCGGTGACCTCTTTTTGTGATTTGCAGAAAGAATATGGGAGAGATAGTGTCCTTCTAGATTTGTGCTGACTGGAGTGACCAGCTCATACTCTCTCTGTCTCTTTATTGATAAATCTGTGGAGTGAAAAACAAAATTGTAGAATCCTGTGCAACAAGAGAACACAGGAGGACATATAACATCTGCATAAAGTACCCACCTCACAAGACTATACCTCAACTTGCATAATAAGTATATTCCTGAATGATCTCATACGTATTAAATTTTGAGAACTCACATCATTTTTAAATGCACTTAGGTAACTGTGTCCAAAGAACCTTTTTTAATTTTTTATAGTCTATTACAATGTGAATAGTCATATCTCATTTATATGTTTGAGAACATGAATGTAAGTTTTCATAAACTATATGTGGCTTGCTTATAATCAAGACATGTTCCCAATTAATTTCTTATTGCTTAATGGACACCTGCTACAAACTTTTAACAAAGTTGCTATTATGTAGAAGATACTTTTTATCTTATTTTTACAGTTTTTTCTCTATAAGAATCCTAGAATTTATACTATTTACAATAGCTACTTTATATTGCATCTACCATGGCCTATAATATATATATATATATATATATATATATACTGTAGTTATGGTGCTGTAGTATGTACACATTTTTTTCCATCGTAATAACCCTAACAATCACACTTCAGAGATGAAGAAGCTGAGATTCAGGAGGTATGTGTCCAAGATCAAGTAACTGTGAATCTCAGATATGGATCCAAGTTATACTCCAGAGTCCACACACTCATTCTGCTACATTACATCAAGTCTCATAAATCACAGAACATTTTCAGAAAATGAGGAGAATGGGTTAAAAGAAAGAAAAATCTATAAATTGAATATGCAGGTACTAGTTAGTCAAGAGCAAATGGCATTGTCATTTTGCACCGTATTCCTTACATGGAACAGACACTAATTTGAATATGAAAGTGTATTTCGGGTCCACCTGACAACACGGGTGGCCACTTACATGTTAAATTGAATTTCACAATTAGAACTTAAGTCCCCTAGTTTAGCCATTGTGAGTATTGTGTCTGCTAAGATGCAAGCATCCTTGGGAAAGGTAACACATTGAATGAACCATTTATCCCTTAATAGATTTTGAAAGCAGAGCACAATGGATACTGAAGGAAATGAGGGGACAACAAGGATGATGAAAGAAAGCATGAAAAAGAAAATCTGAGAACATGAGTTAAACAGTTCCCCACCTTCATAATTCTAGGCTAAGACTAGTCCTTCAGTGTGTTCAAGTACCCTGAAAAAATTAAATGATTCCCAAATACTGTTCACCTGTAGAAACTACATGTAGGTCATCCAATAAATTAAGAGTATGAGACCCACAAATAATCCTATAACCTATGCTCTTAAAAGTATCCTTATAGAATCACTATGTTTTCATTATTTTTCTGCTTTTAAAATATCTCAAACGGTGTGTCAAGTACCAGAAAACAAATGAAGGCATTTTGCAACTTGGAAATTTCTTCAGTGCATGTTTATGATCATTATGCCACTTACAATGGACCAGTGGATTCAACAAAATATCCTTCTTTATTAAATGCACAGAGTAAGTAACAAGGTTGTAAATATTTACTAGGCAGAGGAGTGAAGACTGTCGAATCAGAGAAACCGGGCTCCGCCACGGGAAGCAGCGGCAGCACAATCCCTGCTCCCTCGGCAGCGCTCTGAGTCGCAGTCAAGGGAGGCGTTATTGTAATCAAACGCAAACGCACGGAGACTGGTCTTCTTTACAACCAAAATCCCTGGAAATACCTGTGTAAATTCTGGCTTAGAGAGAGAACTCGAAATCTTAGGGAATGAACTCAAGTGTCACAGGAGCAAAGTGAGGGAGAAGCAAGTTTCCACAGTAAAGGATGAATCTCTTGGATGTGGCCTACCCCAAATTAATTCCTTGAGGATAAGAACTCCCTATTCAACTTGGTATTCCCAATATCATATCATAGAATGAAGAAGAAGATTTTGTACTTGCCAAGGTCTCTTGTCAGTAGAATTTCTTAAATGTGCATTAAGGTAGTAACGCAGGAAACTAGAGCATCTTTGCTCTATTCTGCTGCATACTCTGACTTACTATCCAAGGCCCATGAGCATCTGGCTTTACCAATAATCCCAGTTATAACTCTTTCTCTAACCATCAGTTTACTGTTTCATGGGAAGGAGAAAGCAGTGCTTAATTTTTATGTATGGATTTCTCATCCCCCCGAAGAGAATTCATACAACCAAAGTCTAGACAATATACAGATGCCTGGATTAAGTGACTGGAGAACTAGAAAATTTAAGAAGAATTCACGGAGGCTCCTCCACACCCAGGAGGATACCCAGAGCCTCATGCTTACAATAAACCATACATCCCAAACGTGCTGGGACACTTCCATTTTTCCTGTCAGACAATACATTCTGAACTTATACTCAAAATATAGATGCCACGTTTCTATAGAGCTTTGTCTTCTCGAATACTAAATAATAAATCATTCCTAAAATGTATGTCTAAGAAACATTTCTGAAATTAAACCTGAATGAGTCATTTTCCAGTTGGAAATTAATGTAATCAAGGGAAAAGATGCACTTAGTAACCCCTCAAGCTACCATTCCTCCTGACAGTAGTTAACGTTAACGGACCTGACAAAGGAGCTACCTAGTCTCCTGCCATTGATTGGCAGAATAAATACCAGGCTGTGCTTTGTGCTCAAGAATATATCATCTCTAATTCTCACAACAGTCACAGTAGATAGATATTATTATACTTAGTTCATAAAGGAGAAAGCAGGCCTAGAAGGCCTGACACATAGCCAGTGAGGAGCTAAAGGAAAATTTCACTTCGAACATTTGATGCTGAAGACCATGCTCCCATGCTCTTATTCACTTTAGAATAGATGGAACACCTTGCTGTCAATTTCTAATTTAATATCTGACTTATAACGGAAAACTACCACAAGAATGATGGTGTTCTCTATCACTTCTACCACCCTCTCCCCCCTCCCCTTAGAAGAGGGTAAAGGTGATCAAATATATGGTGATGGAAGGAGAACTGACTCTGGATGGTGAACACACAATGTGATATATAGATCGCGTATTACAGAATTGTACACCTGAAACCTATGTAATTTTACTAACCATTGTCACACCAATAAATTTTAATTAAAAAAAAATCAAGAAATAGAAAACAAAAAACAGAATGATGATGTTCTGGCTACCCAAGGCCAGTCAATCAGTTTCTCCTCTAGTGTAACTTCAAAAATTTCTGTAAAATGCTCTTAAATTCTTGGTCTTTGGGAGGAAAAAAAGGGAGGTGGTTGGGAAAGCTCAAAGCTATCAAAATATTTAAGATTATAATCACATAAAAAGATCAAATTATATCCAGTTAGTTTGCTGCATTCAAAAAATACACATTTCACAGGCTCAAATACTTCCACAAAGCAATAAAGCCTATTGTTAAGGAATGAACTACAGTGTCAAACAGCAGCAAGTTAAGCATATGAACTTGAACAAGTTCTTTATTTTTTCTTAAGCTCAGTTTCCTCATTTATTAACCAGAGGTTAGTAAGAGTTCCAATTTCATAGGTTTGGTGAGAGGTTTAAAGGAGGTTATGCAGAGGATTCAGTAAGCATTAGGTATTTTAACTTAGATGTAAATTAGGTACCCACTATAATAATGCCCATGTGAAAGTTTAAGATATAAAACTATTTAATTGTCAGCTGAGATGGCTGAAGGGCCACAGCAATAGGTACATAAAGGGTTTTGTTGTTCAGAAGTTCCACAAGCACAGACGGCTGGGGCCCCTATAAAGCCAAACTGTGGTCACTAATTATCCAAGCATGACTGAGATACAGTGAATTGTCCACTCTCCACTGGCATCTGTGCACACATGGTCTATCTCCCTACTGGTAGTATTGATGAACTGTGTGCAGTCTTACCTAAGAGCAAACCCTTCACTTATATACTTCATCCTAGCCCCCCCTTGCCTTTGCAAAAACTGTTTCAGCAATTTTCTTCTCTTTCTTAATCAAATTTCCCCATAGCACTAGATCATTCTCACCAGCAAATAAATAAGCTGCCATATTTCCCATTTAAAAAAACAAACAAACAAAAAACAACCTTGATGACACATCCACTTCTAGCTAATTCTTCATTTTTTGCTCCCCTTCATAGCAAAACTTCAAAAGACTAACTCAATTCAATGTTTCCAATTCCTTTCTTCCCATTCTCATTCTTTCTATACCCACTCCAGTCAGGCTCCTGTGAAGGTTACAAGTAACCCCATGTTGCTAAAACCAATGGTCAAGAATCCATCTTGCTTGCCCTATCAGCATCTGATCCAGTTTCTTTTCTTCTTGAAATATTTTATTTACCTTCCAGGACACCTCTTTCCTCTCACTAGTCTCCCCTCCTCACTGGCCTCCCTCACATCCCTTATTCCCATGACCTGTATACACTGCAGTGCCACAGGACCTGGTGCGCGGCCTCTTTCTTCTTCATCTACCCTCTCTCACTTGGTGAGCTCATCCCATGCCGTGACTCTGAATGTCTTCACAATCATATATCTCTAGCCCAGCCTTTACCCATGAGCTCCTCTCTTGTCATTTCAAGTGCCTACAGATCTCCCCATGTGAACTAGGCATCTCAACGTAACATTGCCCAAAGTAAACTGTTTTGTCTTCCTGCTTCCAAATCTGCCCCTCACCCATGTCAATAAACGGCAATTCTATCCTCCCAGTTACTCAGACCAAAAACTTGACTAGCCATCCTTCGCTTTTCTCACACCACACCCCAAATCTCTTCTCAAAGCCTATTGACTCTACTTTCAAAATAGCTCCAGACTCTGACCACTGCTCATCACCTCCCCCCACTATGACCTGAGTCCCAACCACCATCGTCTCATTTTTGAACGAGCCTCATAACCATTTTCCTTGCTTCTGTTCTCCCTTTATATGTTACCTCAACACAGCCAGAGTCATTGAAGTGGCAGATCATGTCGCTCTGCTCCTCAAGACCCAGCCCATTCAGAATAAAACAGCTCATAAGGTCTACAGCCTGGCACTGGCAACTCCCATCTCCAGGTCACTGCCCAAGATCTTCTTTCCAGACAGATGCCTGGCTCACCCCTCACTTCCTTCAGGCCTTTGCTTAAATGTGCCCCTCCCAGTGAAGTCTGTCCTGCCCACCAGTAACCACCGCATCTCTCTTTATCCCCTTTCTGTGTTCCACACCTCTCCACAAATTTGTCGCCATCTCAAACTATAAATTGTATTTCTATGATTATTTGTTTATTGTTTCTTTATACCTACTAGCATATAAGCTTCATGAGGGTAGGGATTCTTACCTGTTCTCTTCACTACCATTCCCCAGTGCCTAAAACAGACCCTGACATTATTCAGTAAATATCTGTGAATGAACAAATGAGTGAATGAGTGAGAGTAGTTTGAGCCTGCGGGGGTATCTAAAATTCAAATACATCCTCTTTTCCCCAAATAGCAATTTAGTACCAAGCAATTAATGACAGCAAACTACCGAAGTTGTCATGTACCTCTACAGCCAGAATTTTGCTTGCAAATGTTCAATAAATCAAACATTTCATAGTATCCGGATCTTACATTTTAAGCTACTAAGAACAACAACAACAAAAAAATGGGGGGTCTAATCATTAAAACAGACCTCCTGGAACGCAGACACAGAGCCCCTCACACTTAGAAGCAGGCAGCAGGAAATTAGGCCCAACTTTGCAATCCCTTTGGCTATTCACAGAATTATAACGATACAGATCAAACACAAAAACAACCTTGAAAAATCATCTAATCCTTGCCTCTTTCTTACAATGAGGGCATCTCAAAGGAAATGGCATTATTCTTTTCTTCAGTTAAAAGTGGAGCGCCTTTAACCTGCCCTGCTCTTTATGTGGAGAGACTATTCTGAGTATTCCAGAAGTAGCTCTCTCCATCCCCTTTCACGCACCTTCCCCACGGTAAAGAAGGGAGAAGTATGTGATTGGGAAGGCTGGGGAAAATAAGAAGGTTGCAAAGCCCAGCACCTCCCTCATCATTCCTCCTCCTGGGACGGATCCTGATAAGGGGCACATGTTCTCTTCCACCTCCCCAGGAGCAGGCCCTGCCCCAGCCCTGTGGGGCCTGACACCCAGGGGATGGGGTGAACGTTCAGCCACGACACTGCCTCACCAAGTGAAACCTCTGCGCCTCATCCTGGCCTTTTTGTAAAAGATATTTTCTCCATGTCTTTGGGTTTGCTAATTTCTCAACTTGTTCAGAACCCAGGAGGGTAAGAGGGGTAGTTTTTATTCCAGATCCCCTCAGAAACTTGAACTATCTTTACACAAAAGTATGGTCATGTCTCTGCTGGCAGTCTAATTTTGACACTAAATATTCTCCTTGTCAGAGAATTCTCTCATATCTCAACTCCTCATTCTGGAGTTTATTTAATTTAATGCCTTCTTCCTCTTTGTGCTGCAGGAAAAAACTACATTCTACATACAAACTATGTGTGGGGAGTTTTGCACTTTCTGATGTGAGGTGATGAGGTCTTGAAGATGATTGGAAGAAAAGGGAGTGGTTTGAGAGAAATGTCTAAGGAGAAATCAGTAGGACTTAAATGATATTAATTTGAGGGAAAATTGAAGCCTAAAAACTACATTGTTGTATAATTTTTGCCAACTCCAAACTGCCCACATATAATTTCATACATATATGTGTGAAATATGTATACATTTGTGTGTGCAAGTGCACACACACACACACACAAACACACAAATATTTCACAATGTACATCACAGAATGAGTGTGCAATGTTCTGTGTTTCCATACACTGAAAGACCTTTGAGCTATTCATACTTTCTGTATTAACATCAATCATGTTAGATTTTTCTAATAGTTTCCAAACTTTAATCATTTCTGAGGCTTCTGACACATTTACACATGTCTGTGTTTACCCCACACATAAAAGGTTAAAAAAAAAAAAATTCCCTCAAACTGAAACCTTAACGGGACAGTTCTTTGCTGAGAATAATGTGTCTTACCCTTTCCTTTCATTCTTATAAAAACTAAACCAAACTGCTCTTTTTCACTTGAACATTGACCTTGCCGTCCTGACTTCACTATTTCTGATCATGACGTGCTGATTCTCCCAAACCCCCAGGCTAGAAAACTGACTGCATTTCAATTTTTCCCCAAATTAATATCCTTCAAGTCCTACTGATTTCTCCTTAGACATTTCCTTCAAACTACTCCCCTTTCCTCCAATCACCTTCAAGACCTCATAATCTCACACCAAAAAGTGCCAACTCCTTTGGGGCTGGCCAAGTGGCTCAGTTGGTTAAGAGCATGAGCTCTGAGCACCAGGTTTGCCGGTTTGATTCCCACATGGGCCTGTGAGCTGCGCCTGAGCTGAGCTGCCGCTGAGCTGCCAACAGGTGGCAGGATGGCTCAGCTGGTGAGAGCACATGCTCCTAACAACAACGTTGCCAGTTTGACTCCTTCATGGGATAGTGGGCTATGCCCACCTGCAACTAAGATTGAATACAGCACCTTGAGCTCAGAGGCCACGAGCTGCTGATGGGCAGCCCGATGGCCACTGGACTTGGAGCTGAGCTAGCTGCGCCCTCCACAACTAAGATTAAAGGACAACAACTTAGCTGTTCCCCTTCCCCAATTCCCCAACATTGTCCCCCTTCCCCAACACCCCAATAAAATCTTTAAAAAAAGGGGGGGGGCCAACTCCAAACTCCCCACATGTAATTTCTCACTAGCAAATACTGTATAAATTATACCAAAATTTTATCTAAATAACTGCCAGGAAAATTTTTTAAAGCCCCACATTTTAAATGTCTAGGTTCTACCTCTCACTCCCGTTATGACTTGGGTCACTTAAGACTTTTGTATGTCAGTACTCATCTGTAAAAATGAGAGTAAAAGTATTTAATTCATAGGCTTGTGGTAAAAATTAAATGGTGTAACCCAACGTGCTTAGAACACCATTTGGCACATAGTAAGTACTCGATAAATATTAAGTAGTAATAATGCTGTTATTCTCTCTGAATCATTTCAATGGCTTATCATTACTTGAGGATAAAATAAGTTTAGAAAACTGACATCTATTTTTCATTTTGGAACTGAAAATTTACTAATTAAATCCTCTCACTTTACAAGTAAGGAAGTGAAATTCAGAGAATAGGTAACGTAAGCAAGTCAAAACTTAACTTTGATATTTAAGGCCCTCCCTCTATGTTGTGTCCCTAATTTCTTTTTTTTTTTTAATTTCTTTTTGATGCCATCTCACATATCAGCCAATCAAAACATTCTCACGTGCTCAGCAGTCCCAGTTAAATCGTGCCTGCCTTGACAGCCCTACTCTACTGTAGCAGCCAGGGGGAAAGGATCACTGCTTTCTCTCCATCTATGCAAATGCTACCCAGCCCCCATGGCCTAGCTCAAGCCCCATCTTTCTCAAGAAGTCTGCCCTGCTAACTTGTCCAGAGTACAGACCTCCTGGCCTAAGCTGCCGAATTCTCACTGTCATACACCGTCTGTATAAAAGTTATAAAAAAAAAAATCTCTACGGAAGAAAAATTATATGCTTCCATCTTGTCCTTAGAGAGATTTTAAGTTCTTTGGGGTCAGACATGTGGTATCTTAGCTGTGTTTAAAGGTCTCCATCTTTGGGGAAATGTATATCAGTCTTTGAGGGAAAATAAAAAATCAGTGGCTATTTTTAGAAGGGGGAATTCTTGAGAAAAAGTGCTTTCACAGTATGACACTGCAGCCCATACTTGGGGATTTTCCTAATTCCTTCATCCATTCAGCCACATATGCTCACAACTGAGGACAGGCAGCTTGGTATGCTTCTAGTATGCTGTAGAATGATACACGAATATCTCTTAGAGGAGACTAGATGTCTCCGGCACATTGCAAAGACCACACTAAAGAACAGTAAGAGAACAAAAGTATTCAGTAGTACAGTACAACACTGCTAGGACCTGGAGTGACTCCAGTACAAAGCTCCCATATATCATGGTAATTTTAGCTGATCTAATTAAGACCAAAACCACCCCAGGCACACAGATTATTGGGATCCTTGTGGTTGATGCAATGTGGCTTTAATCTCAAGCAAGAAAGGGGGTAGGGTATGATGGTGAAGCACTCAAAGTCTTGAGTCAGAAAGCCTTGTGTTTGAATTCTGATTGGTTTCAAGTTAATACACTTTTGGGCATCCTGCAAGAAAATAATGGAAATTAAGGCTCAGAGATTATCTGTAAAAGAGAGAAAATAATGAGAAGCAAATAAGGTAAGGTACATAAAGGGCTTGGACCATCTAACAACATTTCAGTAAATGAGAAATCAGCTGATGTTATTTTCACCATCACCATCATCCTCTAGCTAAAGCTACAGAAGAAGGAAGTCAGTTTCATATTACTTCCATGTCCCAGCACCCCTCCAGCCTCTCTTCCCGCTCCATTCCCACCCCTGCCTTGTGTTTCTGATGTGGTGAGAAGGGACCTTAAGCTCCATATCAACAGAGGGATGGAAGCCCAGGCTGACTGTCACAAACCATGTTCCATTACCTAACCCAGAGTCTGGGATTCTCTCCCAAAAATTGGCTGATTGCTCGACTATGAAGAGGCAGTTCACACAGGCAATTTCCTTTATCAGGTATAAATCCTCAGTATGCAACAATCTGGATGCAAGAATAAAATCAAATGAGCATTATTCAAGATCTGCTAAAGAAGTAGCTCCAACAACAACATTTCCAAATCCTGAGCCAAGGAAAAGAGAATGACTTTCATCAGAAGTGACACGAGCCAGCTGCTCCAGGAAAGATGTGAGCAGGGTGAAGAGTGGACCTTAAAAAGGATACCACACACCGAAGGGCTTACCAAAACTAAACACTAACAAAGAAGGAGACACATCTTCTCTCAAAAGTAATTAAAATTTAATTGTGACACATGCTGAACTTCTCTGACACAGCCAAATTCTTTTTCCTCACTTCACCTCCTCTTGGCTCTTATCACAAGGCAGAGATACTTCTTGATGTCTTTTGTATTAATTACAACTCCATTTTAATAGTCAAAGATCTTTTATCAAGCTGTTTGAGGAAAAAACATAAAGGTGTTTTGGGGAGTTATTTTCACTCATTAAAAGAGAGTTGTAAACTGAAAAATTCTTTTCATTGTTTCTAATCTGGCTTTTTCATAAATATTTGTTGCAATTGCGCAATGTTTATGTTTAAAAAAGTCATTTAGGGAAGAACAGCACATTCTTTACTGTTCCAGAACGTAAAATCAGGTAAGAGAAGATCTTTCAAAAACAGCAAAACCATGAAGAAAGATGTTTTTTAAAAATCCAAGTATTTTCTTTGTTTGCTACATGTTAAAATGATCAAATCATCAATAACAGGATAATAAGTAGCAGAGAATTATTTTTTTTAAGTGAGGTCCAAATGCCAAAATTTTAACATTCCAATCTTAGTTTTTAAAGAAGCACTTCTACTGGCTATATTTATCATCATTGGAAGTTTTGCAGACTCGAGAGCTATATTAGGCATTCTAACAATTAATATTTCTCATACATCTTACAATTTGATAGATAATAATTTTAAAGACTAACATTGAGTCTAGAATTTAAAGCCAGGAAAATCAGCATTTGTCTTCAGGGTCAAGGACTGGGGAAAATATGACAGATAAGAAATGTGGATAGCATTTTTAAAGTTTTTCACTGAAACTTGACTTGTAGTAATTATATTTTCCAAATCTAAAACAGTCTGGCTCATGGTTTGACAAAAATATGAGAAACTGGGACAGTCCAAGGGGCCACTAGACTAGTTTCCTGTTGCTGCTATAACAAAATTCCACAAACTTGGCAACTTAAAACAACATGAATTTATTATATATCAGTTCCGGAGGTCAAAAGTCTGAAATTGGTTGCTAAGGCTAAAATCAAGGAATGAGCAGGGCTGCGTTTCATCTAGAAACTCTAGGAGTGATCTGTTTCCTTGCCTTTTTTAACTTCCAGAGGCTGCCTGCATTCCCTGGCTCATGGTTCCCTTCCTCCATCTTCAAAGCCAGCAACATCGACCAAGTCTTTCTTATGCTGCCATCTTTCTTTCATCCACCTCTTCCATTTATAAGGACTTCCCCCTTGGATAATCCAGAATAATCTATTTTAAAGTTAACTGACTAGCAACCTTATTTCCATTGTAAACTGAATTCTTCTTTGCCGTGTAACATAACATATTCACAAGTTCCAGGGATTCAGTAGTAGACATCTTTGGAGTCATTATTCTGCCTACCATAGCCACCAGTTCCCAGCATGCTAGAAAGTCCTCACGTCTGTGACATTATTGTACATGTGTGCCTCCCCAGCATCCATCCCTTTTTCTTTAAATGCATCCCAGTTTTCCCTCAGGTTAACCACCCCACACTCCACTCTTACTCCCTATAAGTTAAGGGTGAAATGTCTTCATTGAGGCCAATAGAGCACTGCATCCTTAACTACAGTGAATAGTTCAAGGATAAGCTTATGACTCAGGCTAGGTAGCCAATAAAAGCCCTACCAGGAACTTTCCTGGAGCTGTCAAAAAAGAAATATTCTGTCTATGGTGGTGAAAAGTAAAAGGATAGTCTAGAGATGCTGGTGACAGTATTTGCCACAATTTGGGATGTGGGGAGGACACAGCCATCTTATCTGATAGAGAAATAAAGCCCACACAGCGTAGAAATGAGGGAGGGAAGGAGGGGAGGGGGTAAAGGGGAGAAAGGGAAAGGAGGGAGGGAAGGAGAGGGGGAGAGGGGGAGAGGGGGAGAGGGAGAGAGGGAGAGAGGGAGAGAGGGAGAGAGAAGGAGAAAGCAGGAGAAGGAGGAGGAAGAAGAAGGGAGGAGGAGAAGAAATTCTTATTATTTTGGGCCTTCAGATCCAGCAATACCTGACTTTGATTACCTGATCAATTTTATTTTCCTTAACCATTGTCAACTTGGTTCCTGTTATTTACATTGAAAAAAGTCATAGTTAATATAGGAATCTTCTCTCAATGAAATGGAAGAAATTTCTACAAATAAGGTGAAAAGAAGAGAAAGAATTGTGTCTCGTATACACAAAATATAGATGGTGTGGAATCCATAAGGAATAACTCTTTTTGTACCATTCCTTACTCAACACTCTCCCTCTATGGCTATATTGCAATGAATTAAGCGACACTTCATTGTCAACATAAAGATAATACATGAAAATAGAACTCTCAAAGAGCTGTCACATGGTAAGCTGAGTGGTTGGACAGTTTACAAGTCCATGGCACAGTAAATTATGGTTCCTGGAAAGTCAAGATGGCAGGCAGACCTGCCAAAAATGTAGGGGTTAGAAAGAAGTAGTTTTCCTAGAGCAAAAGTATTTTTTTTTTAAAGCACAGGACTAAGACATACTACTAATAATACCTATTATTCTAGTTTGTTTCCCATGTGCCAGCATTTTATGAGTCCTTTACAACCATATTAAGTAAGTAGTAGTAGTAGGCCTATAAGAAAGTGATGCTTTGAGGTTAAAGTCATCAGCTAGAAAGTAGTAGAGTCAGGATTTTAAACCACATGGTGAAAAGTCTGTGCCCCTGACTGTTTGATGGAGGAAAGGCAACAAATATTAATAGGTACTCTACCGGATATACTGGTTAGATTTTAGATTAAGGAATGGACTCTACATGTAAAGTTTTTACATATTGAAGAAAAAGAACCCAAATCATAAGAATCATGATTTCAATCATCCTTTTTATTTTTGTGTGCATATATACATATAAAAATATATGCACTATATGTGAAAAAAGTTCTAGAAAATATGATTTAATATGTGAGACTACAGTATTTGAAGATTAACATATTAAATCCTATTTACCTTCTACAAGTTTCCTAAATCTTTTTTTTTTTTATCAGTCACTTCAAGAGACAGACTGTTTCATGCTGCTTACAATTTGTTCTAAATTCCATAAAGATGCATCATGCTGGACTTGTGGCAATCATTTTTATAAACAAGAGACTGACATTTTACCACAAAATCTCTCCTAGGGATTTACAGTTAGTCAGCAAAGTCATGTAAACGTATTTGGAAAATTAGGATGGATCAATTACATGTGGGAATCCAGATTCCTAACCTCGGAAACTCTTCCCACGCTTTTCTATCCATTCTAAAGAATATCCAACTCTCAAATTCTATTGTATGATGTGGATAAATCTTCTTATAATACCAATAAAATTACAAAACATCTTTATAATTGTTCACACTTTTGGGTACTTGATAACTAGAAAAATGATTAATTTATTCCATCTTTCAGAGACTGCATAAATACTTAAAAATTATATTCATGTCAAGAAGAATGGAGCCCAAACTAACTTACACCTTTTTTTTTTTAAATCAACACTTTCCTATATTGCTATAGGAGTTTATGTCCTACAAACTTTTTCAAAAGCCACTTGTTAAAATGTATCATGTTATCATGTTAATTTGGTTTGCTCAGTAATCAACTTCTAGGTCTCTCTCTCTCCTAAAGTTGTCATTTGAAAAGCAGTCAATGATCTATATACAACACAGTGTGGCAGCAGTCATTATCAAAATGATTACATAAATTAAGGTTTATTAGTATGCTAGGATTAAGATGAGGTTTATAAGAAGTTTTTAATGATAGGGAAAATTATACTAAAATATTAAGCAAAACAAAAACAGGTATACAAAAAATACATAATCTGTGTATTAAAAAAAGACTGAATAAGAATATGCTAAATTATAACAATAGTTTGATATTTGGGATGATTGTCAAAGTCTGGGGAATACAAAACAATTAAAGAAGACGATTATAATGGGCACATGTAGAACTTCTACATTCAGAGCAAAAACTAATTAAAAAGAATAATTCAGCAATGTATAACAACAGAAGTAATACAGTTTAGGAATAAAAGCTGATCTCTATTAGAGGAACACTAAAGAGAGGGTTCCCAAAATTCTGGTAATAGTTGAGGAAGCACTCAAATAGTTGAGGAAGAGTTTCATCTAAGTCACCATTGTCAATATATCCAGTCCAAGTAGTATAACCAAACTCTTCATATTGAAATCTTTCTTGATTTTACCAGGCAATTTCAAATTGTCCCTAATGGCTACCCACAGGCAAAGAATATGTAGAGATAATCATCCTGGAAGCAGAGGTGACCTTGGGGATTTCTTAATATTTCTGAGCAATATCATGATTACTTGGTAAAATGACAAGGGCAAACAGTGAATGTATGTGGAAGAAATAGTTCAGCTAAACAGTAATAAGTTGCTGGTGAAAGATAATATGCTGCACTAATAATATCTTCACCTAAGAAGCTTAAATAATTTAACGTTAACCATTATGATGATCAATGAAGGAGTGGGAACTAAATCAGTAAAATCAAGTATATGATCTTTAGTTACAAGAAAGCATGATGGCTTGGGTAGCTAAAATTCTAAATTTTACAAAGGATGCTTTTAAACCTCCTTTAAACCACACTTTTTAGTATTATTGCTGGCAAACTGGATTGACAGATTTTAATCTTAGCTTATTTTATTTCACCTGATTTCAGCAACAGGACAAAGTATCCCAAGTAGACTTTAGGGCAAAATTAATGGGCATTTCTAATTGGCACATAATTCAGTTTGCTGAATACTTGAGAAGCACAAACAGAAAAGTGTATAAAAACTGATAAGCCTATGTCTCCGAGGTTTGTGGGGTCAAAAGAAAAGTCACAAGAAGCCTTGAAAACACTGAATAATTGTATGGCCATCGTCACCATCTTCATTTTCCTGAGAACCAATTAAACCCGGAGAAGGGCACAAAACAAGAGCACTCAAGGAAATTCAGAATCCAGGTAAATCCCAATGTGATAATACCCTGCTTGCTAGATCTATTCATTAAATAACACATATTTGAGGACCCGAAAGGTATGAAGCCCTGTTTTCCTGGGGATACAGTAATCATCAAGACAAAGTCTTTGCTCTCATGAGGTCTACAGGCGAGGAAATGCTTACTGTACGCCAAGGACTAGGTGAAGTGACTCACACTAAACCTTCAAAACCAAATAAATACCTGCAAATTACAAAAAAAAAGCATCTCTCAGTAAACTGGATATTTGAGAGGACAAGATTAGCAACTTTATTTTGTTAGGAATGAAAAGTAATGGAACTTGAAGCTGGGAAGCAGAAATAGGGCACAGAAAGATGAATATGTCCCAGTTCCAAGAAAGGGGGTGGGGGAGGGAAGATAGCTTAAACCAGAGCTTCACAATGATTTTTTTCCTCTAATGATACTCAGGTAAGCTCAAAGTGGTTACTAGTGAAACAAAAATTCTTTCTCGGATTCTCCAATCTGTACAGAACTAGGATTATTTCCCAAGCCACAAGTGTCACAGAGCTTTTTTACGCCATCAGGGCAGCCAGCCAGCTGCCCACAATCATCCTAGGCCTCCTACCAAGGCCATATCCTGAGTAAGAAATGAAAGAACTCCCTGATATGCCACAGAAGTATGTTAATGACCTCATGAAACATGCCTACACATATATACACAATGCATACACATTCACACATGCACTATGTGTATGTATGAATGTATGTATGGGTGTATGTAGGTATATATGGGTGTAAATAGGTTAAGTAGTTTCTCTAGTTGACCAAGGAGCAGAGAAGTAGGTCACACTTTAAAACCTATTCTCCCAATTTCTCTAGAGTGAATCATATTTTCCCACATACCAAAAGGGCATTTTTCCACTGGGTGGAGAGAGAAGGAAAAAAGCAACATCCCCTCTGACGCACTACATGGGTGATATATCTATACATAAGCTAACCTGCGCCCATTACAAACTGCCTTCTTTCTACCTAAATAAAAGCCTTTCTAGTCTATAGCCTTGAAAAGCATATCAGATATATTTTTAAAAATTGGTTTCCTAAGCCAGATACCCAAGACTACATATTACAGGATTCTATTTATAAAAAGCACACACAATAAAGCCTGGCAAAATTAATCTATCCTGTTGGAAGTCAAGAGACTTCCCTTCATGTAGGGATAACGCTAGGAAAGTGACACAAGCACTATACATGTTCTACCTACTGATCCAGGTACATGGGAGTGTTCCCTTTGTGAATAATCAGCAAGGTGTACACTTATGTGCGCTATCCTGCATATGTATGATACTTCAGTAGAAAACATTTTTTAAATTTAGCTTCCTAATGATTTGTGGTTTATCACTAATTTATATTGATCTCTTCTTGAGACATTAAATCCTCCAGAAATTATTCAGAACCATGGGATTTTCTCTAGCCAATTTGCAGCGCAACAAATATAAATTAATTCTACAAAATCTATTAGCCTTTCCTAATTGTATAACTGATCAAATAGCACCTCTGGGAAGTTTTATAAGACCACTTTTAAATCAATTATTGGAAAAAAGTTATTTATATGTAGAAGTGTGCATCTTACCAAACCACCTTATTAGCAAATACTTTATGCAGAGGAACACAGGAGAGAAATCTCATTACTGTATGTAAGGTTTTTTAAAATATATTTTTAAATCCCTCTTAAGAGCTACATAAATGATAACCCAAAGCCAAATGATAGCTACACTTGTTATCACAAGACTTGAGCCAAAGCCTATTTTTCATTTTTATTTTCCTCTTCACTCAACTTTAAAGTGGTAAATAAAAATAATAACAGAGAGCGATCCCATAAAGCTGAGGAACTTGGGAGCCAGTAGAAGAGTGCTCTGCCCTACTTTGACTCATCTGTCTCCTGCCAACTTTAAGCATGCCTGTACTACTTCCTTCCCTGCAGAAAAGGGCTACCAAAGTAATTTATATCAGCAAAAGGACAGAACCAAAGTCTAACCCAGGGCTGCTTATATGAAAGCATGCTGATTCCATCTGACAATTTAATCAAAGCAATATATTTTGTTCCCTTGGTAGAATGGATAATCTTAAAAGAGATTTTTAATTTACATATCAAGAAGTAGGGATGTTTCAGTAATCAAATTATTAAGTAATAAAAATAAAACAGCTTCTTTTCCCTACTTGTTTGAGGACTGGTTAAAAAAAAAATCCTCTCTCTCTCTCTCTCTCTCTCTCTCTCTCTCTCTCTCTATATATATATATATATATATTTTATATATATATATATATTATATATATTATATATATACACAAAGAAAGAGAGAGAAGAGATGGCTGAGTGCTGTCAACTACAAATGACAACTGCCTCTTCATAGACACTGTATTTTTAATGCAGTTCTCAGCCACTCTCCTCCCCTCTGTCCAGCTCTTACTATGCAGGTTTAAGCTTGAGGAAGAGTTCCAACCATGCTAAGCACTGAGTAGGAAAGGAGCATTCTGACATAGGCTGATATACAGCTACCTATAGACACCTGAGCCTGGATCCTGGGTCTCCCATTAGTTTAACAAGTATGGAATGCCTCCAGCTGTCCACTATGTACTACAGCAGGTAGCTGTCTAACCTCTCAAGCTTCATTCTCTTCAAATCTAGAAGTGGTACAGTGGTGTCTGTACTTCATAGTGTGGTTGCAAGAATTAGATGACATAATGCACATAAAGCAATTAACACTGCCTGGCACATAGTACATGGACAATGACTTGTAACTGCAGTAATGAAAACTTTTCATCTAGAAGATGACTTTACAATATCACTTGACAAATACAGAATTTACAGAGGCTGATACTCTGCCAAAAAGAAAAATTATCTTTTAAAGTAATCCAAGTTAAATGTTGTATCAAAAGGCTTTGAATGGAGCCTGGCTTCTTGCCAGATGACTTTCAGCCTCTGAATTCAGAACAAATACATTATTATAAACAGTTCCAAAAAAGACCATGCACTTTGAAGTGACCTGTTTCAAGTCACTTACACTCTGAGTCTCAGTCTCCTCACCCATAAAAATGGGAATAATTCCTACATCATCAGGTAACACTGAAGTTTTAGATGTTATTTGCAAAGGGCCTAACAGTATCTTGCACATTAGTAGGTAATTATTTTAAAGTAGACAGAATAAGATAAGTCATCAGACGGTTTATTCAAAGCTGGAAGATTTTTAAGAGAAAAATTTCCATGCTCTGTTCATTTTTCCCTTCTTTGCAGCAGTCTTACACTTTGCCTTCTGCTCTAATGAGCTATGCTACTCCTAATGCTACACAAGTTGATTTGATTAGATTTCTCTCCATATCTTCTTTCAGCCCCTACATCACCCTGCAAGAAGCTACCAGTGGCTTGTCCAAACACACTAATAAATTGATGCTTGAAAAGTCCAAATGCAGGATTTTTAAATCACTATAACTCATCCTGAGGAAAGTGGGATTCTCCTCCTGAAAGAGGAAGAGAACAGAAATGTTCCTGGACTACAAATTACTTTTTAATCATGAGAGAAATTTCAGAAACAATATTTTGCTTAGCTTACTTCATTCCTTACTTTCTGCTAAGATAAGAGTGACATCTGAGAACAATGCTTACCTATTTGCACCATTTCTTCATTACCAGCCTGGAAAGGAGGGGAAAGTAAGAAAAAGAAACAGTTACTGGGTTTCATCTTATCACCTTGTGCGTTTTATTTCTACCATGCTTTTTAGGAGCTAGCTAATCAGGAGATGCTGGAAACCAGGATTAGTGCCTAAAGGTTGCACCTGGGTTTGCAAAGGGTCTGCACCTGGGTTTGCAAAGGGTCTGCACCTGGGTTTGCAGAGGGTTCTTGTGACCAGAGCACGAGCCAATTCAGTAAAAATTCGGGGCAATGAACTGTTTGCCCATTTTAATTTTAATTTAGCATTTTTAAGCTAACAAAATTAAATCCTGACACTCAATATTCTTTTCTGAAAACTCCAGATACTAGGTAAGGATTAGAAAAGAAATCTCTATATTATACCTGCGAAAAGAAACCTAAAAGGGGACCTGATTGATCAGATTTGAGGTCAAGAATCAACAATTCTACACTTTCTACCCTATGTTCAGACCAGGCAAAAACTCACAGACAAATTCTGTGCTCGAAGTCCCACCGGCCCTGTGCTGACGTGATTTACTACAAAAGGCTCGGCTCGTCCAGCTTAGCCTTAAGGACTCTTCTGAGAGCATCGGGCTTCACCTTGAGTCTCCAAAGGGTGGGGGCTGGGCCCAAAAGAAACAGAGCTGCACTCAGCTTTAAAGAGGAGGAGCTGTGCAGAGGGGGAGGGGAGAAAAGCGGCCGGCGCCTCCAGCCTCTGCCCAGGAAAATGCAGGGCAGGAAACGTCCTTAAGTCTCTCTCCCAAACTGTCAAACCCCAGCCCCGCCGCCGCGGTTCTCCCAGGACACGTGTCTACTGGATCGCTCCCTGTTCGACCCAAAGACTTCCTGAAACCCCCGCCTCTGGCCCGAAAAAGCTGTGAGTCAGTGAGGAGCAAAAGTCCCCACGAACCCAATTCCGGCTGCAGCAACCAGAGCACTGGGATCCTGGACCCAGCGTCCAGAACTTCATTCAAGTGCCCAGACCGCCCTCTGGAAAGGGGAAACCCAGATGGCCCGGAGAGGATGCGAATTGGCTGCAGTCTGTCACCAGGAATTGCTACGAATGCCGCAAAGTGGTGAAGCCCTAGGTGTGACGAGCCCGGGCTCCCGGAGTGGGAGTCCTAACCTCCCGTGCAATTCAACCCCCCACCCCCAAAAGCCCCGCGCGCTGCACCCAGCCCTCAAAACACCGTTCCTGAAAGCACAAGATAACAGGGAAGGGAGGGAGCAGGGGGGGAAAGAGAGGAGGGGAAAGAAGGGAGGAACTTTTTCGGGAAAAGGTTGGGTTTGAGTTTTTTTATTATTATTTTCCACTTACTTGTCCATCAGCTGAAGTCCTAACCTGTACCAGAGCGGCTGCTATCAACCAAAGTGACAGGAGAACCATCACGAGTCGAGTTGACTTTTCAACTACTGGGCAAAGCAAATGCCCAGAGCACACACCCCCCAAAATAAGTTTCTTCTAAAAAAAATTTTTTTTGAAAGGGAAAAAAAATGCAAAATAAAAAAAATTAAAAAACAAAACAAAACCCTGATCTTCTGTGCTTTGCTTCAATGAAAATGAAATTTGAGCTCTGAGACTGGCCCCCTCTATTCTGCAGTTCTTTCCACTTCACCTTCTCACCCCGTCCTCCCAAACAGACTATGCAGGAGCGAGAAGGTGCTGCGAGCCGGGCACGGGCTGCGCCGGGAGAGGGGGAAGGGACGAGGGGCTTCTCACTATCTCTGCCCAGAGCGGCTCTTTCTAGGCTTTTCGAGCACCATTGGTCCCTAAGATCAGCGCGAAGAATGCTTGGGTCCCCTGGAGCACAGCAGGGAAAAGTATTAGCAGAGAGAGAAGAGCGAGCGAGAGCGGGAGAAAGAGGCAGCGAGAGGGCGACTCCGCCGCGCACAGCGGTGGGGGCGGGAGGAGCCGGAGGGGAGGAGGAGGAGGCAGGCGGAGGAGGTGGGAGGAGTGGGCCGCCAGCGGGCTCCTGTTGCTCGCGGAGCGGCCGGTCGTCTGCTTGCTGCCGGCGACCCGCGGGGCACTAATAAGGCGGCCCGAGCCCCCTCCCGCCGCGGCGCCCACGTCACGCGGGGCCAGGGCCCGCACCCGCGCCCCCTGCGCCCGCCGGAGCTGCAGGCGGTGGGGGAGGAGAGCGAGGAGTCGGGAGGACCGAGCGGCCGGCCGGCCCTAGGCAGAGTCAGGATTTGAAATCGCGCGGGGGCTGGTGGCCCGGGCGGGACCCACCGCCCCCGGATCCTTTCCTTCCCCTGCAGATAGGCGAGGGAGGGCGACGGTCCCGGGGAGCCGCGCGGGTGTCGCCGGGCTGGACCCGGCGTTGAGTTAATGCTGAGAAGGGCGAGGGTCCAAGGGCCGGTCCTCCAACCTCCACTGTTCCCCCAGCCAGGGGAAGCTCTTCCCCCCCAGAGAACCCCTGGAGCCCTCAGGTCTTAATGAGGCGGTTATCTCCCGTCCAGACAGCAGTCACCTCCCTCGTTTGTTGGGGGTGGTGCCCGCCGCCCTGAAGTTCTTGTTTATGCGCTATTCGTTTATATTAGTTCTTAAAGATACCATGTCTCTTCCTTGACTCGCCAGCTGCTTCTGTTTATCATTAGAGGACACAAGCTTCACCCTCTCTTTTTCTCTCTAAGATTAAGCTATCAAGTGATTTCTGCTCAATGTGGCCCGGAGCTTCCTGCGAGTAGGTGACCCCAACCTGTGCTCCTGAGACAGGATGAATTTGCTGGAATCCAAACCCAGGGCCACTTCCTTGGGGTGGAACTCCTGAGGGTGCTTTCCAGAGAGCACAAAGATGGAAAAGGAAGTACATTATCGCCAACCTCCATTCACCAGCTTCCAAAACTGCCTCCCAAGAACAGACCATGAAAGAGGAGTGATTAGGCACAAATTTAGGTGTAATCTTCAATGACTTCAATTGCAAAGATTCTTGTAGGGGCCTGCTTGAAATAAAATGTGTAGAACCTAATGTTCGTTTTGCTAAGGAATGCTTCGATAAGTCAGTTTCTTTTATTTTTTGAAAAAGGTGTGCGTTGGGAGGGTTTCCTGATTGATTATTTAAGGGTTGCATCTTTAAATTCCCATAGCAAATTTTTGTATTCACAGGTGTGTTGTTGTCTGCTGTCTTCTCAAAGTCATATATACAGGACACTTACATGCACAAATGAGAAACCAGATAACTGAATGGTCCCACTATTAACAGGGGTTATTAGGTTAATTAGTTATTAGTTGTAATTATAATTAGACCCCAGCACTGAAGTATCCCTAAACTACTTTTTTTCCTTCAATTAATTAAAGCCTTCAGCATTTTTGCAACCTGTCATTGACTTACTATCCAGGAGTGATTTGCTGATTTTGTGCCTAGTTTTCTTATTGATTAAAAAGAAATAACACTCATGTTTTATAAATAAATATCAATTTACACTGAGAAGTAAAAGAATGCTAGAGTACATATCAGAACACCTGGATTCTAGGCCAAACTAACAGCTCTCTGACCTTGACAAGTCACTAAAACTCTATTTTGGTTTCCCCCTATATTTCCTCTAAAATTCTCCAATTCTAAGTAATAACAAATACTATAGTTAGCCATGGTGTTACAATAGTCCTTTCTGTGTTAATTTCTACAAAGTTCAGACATTTGTTATCACCATAACTTCTGGCACAATAAGCAATTCATATGACTTTCATGAAACCAGTGGCTTTAGACATTTTTGGCCATGACCATAGAAAGAAATATATTTTACATTGCAACACAGTAAAACTTTCATGATTCAGTACTTACTATATACAACAACCCTGATATTTTCTAACCTGTTTTCTTTTTTGGTTTATTTTCCCAAATACTGGCCAGGATCTTCTTCATTGATTTCATAACCCCATGAGTCATGACCCTCATTCTGAGAAACATTGACTTGAGAGTATATAAGGTTTATATTTCTTGGAGTCTAAATGAGTTGAGTTGAGTTCTGATTAATAAGGATCTCCCAATATACTCTCAGACAAAGTTTTCCAAAGTATGTCCTGAAATGTTTTACAAAAAAAAAAAAAAACAAAAACAAAACAGAAAACCTCTGACCGTCAACTAAAGTTTGTGAAGTATTCAGATAAACAAAATGAAATGAATTTCTTTTGTTTCGAAACTTCACAGGGACGTTAATATCCTAAGTGTATTGTGAGTCTTCAAGAGAGATATAGTGCACTTTTGTCCTCATAGTGATGTGACCATAGAATGCTTTTCTCTCGCATTTTATCCTCTGAGGAACACACTAGGGCAGCGGTTCTCAACCTGTGGGTCGTGACCCCTTTGGGGGTCGAATGACCCTTTCACAGGGGTCTCCTAAGACCATCGGAAAACACATATTTTCAGTGGTCTTTAGGATCCGAGACATGGCTCCTCTATTCGTCTCCACATGCAGATATGCCCACATACGAGTACCTGGCTTCAAGACAAAATTTCATTTATTTGTAATTAGAAATAAATATTTCACAATATATAATTACATATTGTTTTTGTGATTAATCACTATGCTTTAATTATGTTCAATTTGTAACAATGAAAATACATCCTGCATATCAGATATTTACATTATGATTCATAACAGTAGCAAAATTACAGTTATAGAGTAGCAGCGAAAATAATTTTATGGTTGGGGGTCACCACAACATGAGTAACTGTATTAAGGGGTTGCAGCATTAGGAAGGTTGAGACCAACTGCACTAGGGGAAATGCCATTACAAAGACCAGTTGTTAAAGTAAAATGAACTTTTAGTCAGATGGATAGGATTCACATGCAGATTCAGTCTCAGTTTTCTTGACTCTAAAACCGGTTTAATGATACTGCTTTTGCAAAATGTTTATGATAATTAACATACTCTTGCATGTAAACTATCTGGCACATTGTCTAAAACAGAGGTCGGCAAACCGCGGCTCACAAGCCACGTGGGGCTCCTTGAGTATGTACATGTGGCTCTGAAGTAAAATTGAAAATGAAAATAAAACTATCATAGTTTCATTTATAAAATTTTTAAAGGATATTATTCACATACCGGTGATTTCATTTGTTTTATAGGTCTTGCAAAACTTCAAGGGACAGGATTGGCTCTTCTGTCTCAAAAGTTTGCTGACCCCTGGTCTAGAACATAGTAAGGGCTTAAATAAATAAATAAAAAATTTAGATGAAACTAGGTGGCATAGGTACAGATGGCTCACTGATAATGAAATATAGCAAGCTCTAAGAAAAGTAGGAATATATAAACAACTAAAATGGATGAACGTGTAATTTTACCAGAGATAATGTTAGGAATCAAAGGCAAAGAAGTCACTGAGTTCCTCCCACAAACTGACCCCTACCTGCCTGCATAGCATCAAACCCCTGCCCTTCCCTCCATGTTCCACACTCCGTCCACACACTTGCTTATATTGATTTTTCAGTCGGTAACAGCATTCCTCTTCCTTTCCACAAGGCAAGGTATTACAGAAGATGCTAATAGATTCTCCACAAACATGCTAAACCAATACTTGTAGTACGTTTTCTTCCAAAATATGTTTTAAGTAGTGTCGATGTAAGAAACCCCCAAACCTGTAGAGAATTTGTATGAGTTTATTTGAGCCAAACTGACAATTCCCGATAAGCAAAATCTCAACAGATTGAGAAAATGCTCTGGAGAATGGCAGTTTTGCAGCTAGTTTTATACATTAGAATCAAAGGTGGAGACATGAAGAGGCTTACATGAAATCCATTGGTGATAGATTAAGGGGGCAGGAGAAAGCAAAGTGGGGAGATCTCCGGGATTGGATAAAATGTAAAATGGAGAAGCACATACTTTTACATTTATGGTACAGGTGGTATGCGGGGAACAAGATAACAACAAGGGTTCTGTGGTCTTGTGCTCTGGTGCCAGCGGTTGTGCCTTGAGGGATCTGGAAAAGAAGATTACTCTGACATTTCAAAGGTATTTATATTAGATACAAAACAACAACAGACAACAGACAGGCTCACTTTGACCTTTCTTTGTCAAGGACGCTACAGGCCTAGGAAGTGACTAACCCCCCATGACTTGCTTTTAGTTAGAAATTTTTATGTTCAGCCTATCAGATGTGGTTACTGAGTTTGCAAGCCTCCCTTGAGCTTGTCAGGTTTAGTATGTGGCCCCTTTTTCATCTATAGATGAAATAATTTCAAAAGTAATCACATGTAGGTAGTCTCTCTAATTGTGAAATCATCCCCTTTAAACTTAAGTTTCATGAAATCAGTTGATGTATGGACATTTTAATCTGTGCATCCTTCTACTGGCAGCAATTAACTAAGCAGACAGGTTGTGTGTGTGTGTGTGTGTGTGTGTGTGTGTGTGTGTGTGTGTGTGTT
This sequence comes from Hipposideros armiger, assembly GCF_001890085.2. Classification (NCBI taxonomy): domain Eukaryota; kingdom Metazoa; phylum Chordata; class Mammalia; order Chiroptera; family Hipposideridae; genus Hipposideros; species Hipposideros armiger. The sequence goes on from NW_017731789.1 coordinate 461,367, forward strand.
TTCTGTTTGAGGGTGACTGGTCAGTGTTGTGCATGTCGATTACATTTTGATACTGAATGTTTATTATATATTAAACATATAATTAAAATTTTTGTCATTTATTGCAGCAAGAAATTCATTTGTATGTTTGCTGCCATTTCTGCTGTTTACCTTTTCCACACATTTTTAAAGACTTTATTTATTTAGAGCAGTTTCAGGTTCACAGCAAAATTGAGGGGGAGATGCAGAGATTTCCAAAATACCCCCTACTCCCACATATGCATAGCCTCCTCTGTTAGCAACATCACCCCAAAAGTAAGAAAAGAGTGATACATTTGTTAGAATTGATGAACCTATATTGACACATCATAATCACTTAAAGTTCATAGTTTACATTATGGTTCACTCTTGTTTTTGTACATTCTATGAGTTTGGACACATGTATAAAGGCATGTATCCATCATTATAATATCATGAAAGTATTTTCATAGCCCTAAAAATTATCTCTGCTTCACCTATACCTCCCTTCCTCCCTGCTAACCACTGGCAAACACTGATCTTTTTTTGTTGTTTCCATAATTTTGCCTTTTCCAGAATGTCATATAATTGGAATCAGACAATATGTAGCCTTTTCAGATTGGCTTCTTTCATTGAGTAATATGCATATGTTTCCTCTATGTCTTTCTATGGCTTAATAGCTCATTTCTTTTTAGCACCGAATAATATTCCATTGCTTGGATTTACCACAGTTTGTTTACCTACTGAAGGACATCTTGGTTGCTTCCAAGTTTTGGCAATTATGAATAAAACTTCCAGAAACATCCATGTGCAATTTTTTTGTGTGAAGAATGGTTTTAAATTCCTTTGGGTAAATATCAAGAAGCATGATTGCTGGATCATATGGTAAGAGTATGTTTAGTTTTTTAAGAAATTGCCAAACTGTTATCTAAAGTTGTTGTACCATTTTGCATTCTCACCAGCAATGAATAAGAGTTCCTGTTGCTCTGCATCCTAGCCAGCATTTAGTGGGTGTTTCAGATTTTAGCCGTTCTAATAGGTGTATTGTAGGATCTCATTATTGTTTTATTTTGCATTTCCCAGATGACTACTCACATGAGGTGGAGCATCTTTTCATATGCTTATTTGCCATCTGTATAACTTCTTATAAGTGAGGGGTGCGTTAAGGTCTTTGGCTCATTTTTTAATTGGTTGTTAGTGTTGGGTTTCAAGAGTTCTTGGTATATGTTAGATAGCAGTCCTTTATCTTTATTTTATTTGAAAAAAAAATGCAGATATTTTCTCCCAGTCTGTGGCTTGTCTTCTCATTCTTTTGACCTTATCTTTCACAAAGGAGAAGTTTTTAATTTTCATGAAGTTCTTTCCCACTTTTAGTATATCCAATGACCTCCTGTCAATTTTCAGTAGATGGAATATAATTTTTTTCCCATGGTCAAATAAATCTGAGAAATTCTCTACTTAACTTTGTTCAAAGTGAGAGTACAGAAGTTTATTGCATTATAATCAACTAGATTTATATCTACCTCTTCCTGTAAATTGCAATTGCCTTGACAGTACTGACCTTTGCTTTATTCGCTTTCAATGATAAGTCTCTAGCATAATTCCTATCTCATGGAAGTTGTAGCATACTTTAACTACTACACCCTTAGCATGTCCAGGGAAACCATGTCCTATTCCCCCTACCTGGTGATGAGCTTCATTCCCGATCCTGGGATTCTTGACACCTAGAACTAACACAGAGAAACATTAGAGTAGGTACATGGAACTCACCTACAGGACCATGAAAGTTGAGCGTGTTGGCTGTCTTCTCCATGTCTCTATCCTCTATAGTCTCAAAAAACACAGCTATAAGACTTGCAAAATGAGGAACTAGGGCTGAGAGCAGCACATAGGGAATTCCAATGTTGCTCGTTTAGGACAAGAGTCTTCCTCTCACACAGCACCATCCCCCTGTCTTACGTAATACTGATTTTTCACTTATGGATGAGAGAATCAAGCATGCTGCCTATACATTCCTCTTATTATTTTTTTAGACCTAGGCATTAGGTTGGTTAGGAGTTAGGATGCTAAACTTTCATACTCATAAAATAGGGCCTGACAGACACATAGTAGGCGTTCAAGGAATATTTGTTGAATGAATGAGGGAGTTAATGTTTACTATTTCTACTTAACAGAATGAAATGAATATGTTTCCTTTCCTCCCTACTATCAGTGAATAAGCTATTTCAAACTTGGACCCTTTTCACAAGAGTGTTTGCAAGTCCCGTTGAAAGGAAAAAAAAACCAAAAACTTAAACACAGGAAAGTTTATGAACATAAGGATGAAGAAATCAGAAATGGCAAAACCCTACTAGATCATCTGGCTCATGCTCTAGAGAATGATCGCGATAGTGTTGTTCCCATAGTCTGTTCCTTCAGAAGAAAACCAATAAGGATAAATTTGGACATCCAGGATTTTTTAATTTAATTATTTGCTTTTAGAAGAATAATTTCACAATGCAACAAGACTTGAAAAATTATTCCGGATGTTCCTTGGTTTTCCTGCTTTTATTGACTTGGGGTTATTTGTTGTACCGTCATCTTTGATTAGCACCATAAATATGCTTCTTTCTTTCCTTTATAAAGTTTAGTTTTACAGTTAATATATTTAAATGTTCATACCCAACTAGCATGAACAGATATTGTTGTCCACCTTCCATTGTTTTTATAATCTTTTTCTTAGTTTTAGAAATATTTTTTGCTTGGAAAGTCTGACTGGCCATAGAAGATCAGAGTCTTCCTGGGGTTTAAACAGAAATGAGGGAGTATTTAAAATTCTTCCAAATGTTCCTTGATATGGCATAACCTAATAATTATAGCTATTTTATTTGTTAAGTATTTAGAATTATCATCATATTACTTTTCATTTATGCAATGATTTTCCTCTTGATAGTTCAAGGAACTCTAATATAGTGGAACTTAGGATAAAATAGGTGTATTTAGAGTATTTAGGACTACTGAGTGTAGTCAATGTATTCTCTTGAAGAGGCAGGGGTTCCAAATCAAAGATGTGGTACAGTGTTTTCACATAGTTGACCATTCAACAAGTATATGATAAATTTAATTAAATAGCTAACTGACTTCTACCAATGATACCAACATTTCTATCTTGAAGTGCTACCATACTGTGAACTTCAGAACTGTGTATTGTTTTCTGTAATTCTCAACTCAATGCTACAAAACATTTGGGAGGTACCTCACAGTACAAGACTGTGAATTAATTACCATTTAAAAAAATAGAATAGGATTCACCTTTTTTTGTTTTATTAAGATTTTTATTGGGGAATTGGGGGGATAGGAACAGTGCTGGGGAATTGGGGAAAGGGGAACAGACAAGTTGCTGTCCTTTTGTTCTTCAGTCTAGTTGTGGAGGACATTGCTTCACTGGCTCAAGTTGGCACCAGCATTGCGCTCTTCCCGGGTGAGGCAGATCAGTCGCTGGCTTCTGGATGGCCGCTCACTGCGGCTGCTGGCCACTCACGCTGGCTGCTGGCTACACACGGCAGCCCACAGTGACCCACTGTCACAGGGGCTGCAGCCTTCGCAGGAGACTCATGGCAGCCCAGCTCCAGACTGAGCTGTTGTTTAGCATCTTAGCTGTGGAGGGCAGTGTCACTGGCCCTCATATGTGGGATCCGAACCGGGGCCCTCTGGCGTCCCAAGCCAGTTCTTAACCATCACGCCACTCGGCCGGCCCAGATTCACCATTTTTAATGGACTCAATATGATATAAATTAGCAAATTAGCAGTTACAGCTCATAAATTGGATTCTTTTACAAAAGAACGTAGGTTACCTTCAAGTCAGAAACTCAAGTGTCTTGAATTTATACTAGAGTCAAAACAAGATGAAATGGGTTTATGGGAAAATAGCTATATTAAATTTTCATTTCAGAGAATCCCTCCACTTATGTAAGATTTGTTACTATAAATTAACAAAATAAGTTCTGTAATAAAACTTCCTATGGATTTTGAGATTAGGACACTCAACTCTTTCTATGCTGTCTAAAAGCAGAGAAATAGAGTCAAATGTCTTTGGGGTATTCAATCCAATGACTATGCAAAAACTAGTTTTGCTATATGGCAAGACAAAATATATTTTAAAAATCATTGCAGTACATTTGAACTAACAGTTTATATTTTGTTATTTAATTATCTGAACCATCATATTATTTATCCACTGACTGGCAAAGTTTGCACAAATTGTTTATAAGGGTTTTGTCTTTTTTTCCTTTGAGGGAAAAAAAAGCAAGCTTAGCATTCCACTGAGTTACCTCACAAAAACAGCTTTTCAATAAGATCAATTCTTTAGCTCTTAGGGTGTTATGTGAATTCATTAAAGTAGCAAACTAACTTTTCCAGACTAGAATTAAGAATAATTTGTGCAGAGAAAATGGGGGAAAGAAAACAATTCACTAAAGAAATGAAAAATTAGTTATGAAATCAACAACCAGTCCAAGATTGTCTCTCCTTAAGAAAACAACTCACAATCTTAGATGCTAGCTATTTAGGAAGAAAAACAAAAATAAAACCACAAAAAACAAACTTTAATCTGGAAAGTTTGGGGTTTTATCTGAATAGATTCTCAACCAGATGATAAACCAAATATAATCAAGCTAGAAATTGTAGCCACTCCTATTTGGTGCAATTATTACAAAGGGTCAATTATTTTAAGAAAAAAAAATCCTAAGATTTATGTCTTTATTCTGTTATTATCACACTAAAAGCAAGAACACAGAAGCTACAACTATTCTGACAAATTCAAATGATAAATACTTAGTGGAGGCACTTCAAATGTGAAATTATACAACCATTTTAGTAGTCTTATGGCATCTCAGAGAATTGTGAACACTTTAGAAAGAACTTTTGCCATCAATGTAACTTAGCACAGAATCAAATAGTCTAATGACAGTTAATGCTTTTCACACATGTGGAAAAATTATCAGAAATATTTACTCTCCAGTTTATTTTTATCAATAATTTAAATTAATAATAGCATAAGGAAGTGATGCAAATATGTTATATAAACCTTTAGTTACTCCTCAAATATGTTGCCTTAGTAAAAAATAAGTTTCAACATTTGAACTAAATACCAGTTTATGACAATTTATGCTGAAAACATCTCTATTTACTATGTTGTTTTCTTCCCACTCTAAAAAGAAATGTTAGGTGCACATGAGAAGTTGACCTGTGGATTTTTTTTAAATGCATATGTTGTGTACAACTCTCAGCTATTCTGATTCAGTAGATCTGTGAAATTTGGTATCTATGTTTTTCTAAAGTTTCACAGATAATTCAGTCTAAACTGTATCCAAAGACATGCTGCCCAAACTTTTACATACCTAAAAAATGCAAATTCTCATTCAGTATAAGTTTGGGGCAGTGCAGTTTTAACAAGTTTCCAAGTAATAGTGACATGGTTAGTCCTCAGAAAATGCTGAGTGGCAAGGCCCAGGGATATACTATTCATAGATAATTACAGAAAATAGGAACCACGTGACATTAAAACCAGGCTTGAGCTATGTAGAATAACATCTAATTTTGTCCCCTATTCCGTACTAAACATCCATTATACACAATCAACATATAATTCAGAACTGGGTAGAAATAAGCCCAGGAAAGCATCTCTGTGGCATTGATTAGGAGATTAAATATGCTTTGACTAAAAAGGCATGTGTTTTTTACACAATGAGCATGTTATTAAACCAAACCAGTTTACAAAAAGTTAATTATTAATTTTTTGAAAAATAAATCACAATGTACAACCTACAATCTCTCTCAGGAATGTTTGGTGTCCAGAGTAACTCATGACAGATATTTCCCTTTGAGGTGCTACGTTTCTGAACTGCCCATGCAATAAGCATCCTACACTGAGGATGGAAATTTGCCGACAGTTTACTCTGTATTAATAGTTTAGAATTCAAGGAACTGCCTGACGTTATTCACCTTTAAGAAAAGGAAGGAATAGTTGAAGGACTTAGTTGATGCAGTTATTGAAACACTAACAAGACACTCGCTAGGTACTGTAGTTTGAGGGACTTAGATTAATTATAAAATAATTTTCTTCATAAAAATCAAGTCTTAAGTAATTCTAATATTCTAGCATATGTTTCAAGACCACATAGACTATCTCTTAGGTTCATAATTACTGTTTTTCTTATATCATACAATAGGACCTCTTTAAATCCTGTCTGTGGGTATATAAATGCCCTACTAATAATCCCTTTGATTGCTTTAGAAAACGCTGTCCTTTCATCCTCTATGAGAATAGATGAAGTGTTTTCATTATTAATATGCAGATAGAGATAATCCCTAGTAAGAGAATATTCTATAAAAGATGTTAACTACTTATTAAGCAGCATGAATTTACTTGTTTTGTTCTTTTCTACTATATGTTCACTATTCTTTTTTACTATATTCCCTCAACCCTGCTCCCCCTACACACACACACACACACACACACACACACACACACACACACACACGCCCAAGCTCTGTGTTCACTTGCTTCAAGAAAAGCCTAAAAAGGGAAAGTAATACCCCACATATAGTTTGTCTTCCTTGCTTTTGTTTCCCAGAAGCTTAAGGGGAGAGATGTGGGTGATTGGTGAAAGAGAAAGGGACATAGATTTTTAGGTTCCTATAAGGCCCGGTGAGCCAAGGTCTATGAAGACCACAGGTCTTAGACGGGCAGGGCTGTTGTTGGGTCTGGGAAAGCCCAAACCCAGGCAACCTATGCTCCCCACCAAGCCACAAAGGCTGGGCAAGGAATCTCAAATGTAATCTGTGCTACTCAAACGTAGAGAGGTCACTCTGTGTTTTGGTGAGTCTAAAATTCTAGGAAGGCCAAGTAACTGAGATTGAATTTCCTGCTGGTCCAGAGATCTGGGGATTTACAGATGTTTTAACTAAATTTAAATAAATAAAGAAAAGTAACATTGCTTGAACATTCCAGTTGTGGTTGCCAATCACATTTGCTGAACCTAAAGTTGTCCATTCTAGGCATGATTTTGTAATAGGCAAGTGGTATCCACCCCTCTTTATAACAATACTTAGGAGAGTTCTCTAAGTTCAAACTTTATAAAACTCTTTAAAATATGATTTGTTGAGAAAAATAAAACACCCACCATGGATGGAGAGTTCAGATGTATTTCGCCACATGGTTGGTAGAAGCACAAACAAATATAGAGTACACAGTGAAACACTAATATGAACTCCACTTGCTTTGCACTAAGGAATTGGTGAGAATCTCTAGAGTGGCGAAGGGATGTTGCCTTACATCTAATTGGGTCTGGATTTGCTTCTTTGCATTGTTCAAGCATGGCTGATTATTTGTGTAAATCAAGCTGACTTTGTTCCTTGCTGATTTCAGAGACGTTGCTTTCCTCTATGGAGAGCCTTTTTGCTGAGAGATGTTATGAGTGGCAACTGCGAATATTCACAGCTACCATTAAGAAATTCATTGGCCAACTGGTTTCTCTAAAGTTCCAGAGGTTTTCTCCTTCTCAGAGACTTTAGAAATGCCCCAGTTTATAATATTTATTCTAGGAGAACTGCCTAACTGCTTGGCCCTGCAGCACTCTAACCTGGGGACTCTTCATCCTGTTGTCCTATGGTGACCGAGGGAGACACTTTAAATGCCAGTTGATGGAAAAAAATCAGTTTCTGATCAGAATCCCAGGCCAAAGCAATTCTTTGTGTGTGTGTGTGTGTGTGTTTAGGGGGGGGGAGTTACAAAACTTCCATAACAGGGGCTATTCATATGTAATGATTTTCACTTTAGGCCATCATCATATGCCCTATCAAGGCACTCCTCACTTTAACACCATATGCTTTTCTTTTAAGTTTGTATTGTAATGTGTGCATGAAGCTAAGAAAGAATATAAACAAAACTCCATTTCCTATAAGCAAAGACAAGCTGAAAATATCACTGGCAGATACTCAACATTTAGACATGAAAAATTCATTTATCACTTCATAAAAATGCTTTTCATAGAATACTCCACCTCAGCCCAATTCAATAACATATTCTAAACTCCACTTTTTCAAGTATTATAATTCGTTCTCAAAGAATATTATACATTTAATTTGTTACATAACATGTGCATCTCTTGCCAAATATTTCCCCATAAGTGTTAGTGATTTCAAAAGTGAAATCTTATTTTAACCAGTCAGAGAAAACCCAGTATTACCAAAAAAAGCCATACATAAACAATGAGCCATCTTAGGAACTTTTCTGAAACAACTGTTGCATTAGCATAAGTAAAATATTCGACAGTGATATTCTAACAAATGCTCTGAGAATATAGCTCCTTTATACTCAATGAATCTGGTCAAAACAAAACGAAATAAAACATAACCCTTATAAACACACAAACCAGAGGCTGCTTAACTTGCAAATGACAAAAATATCTGGGTGTGCAGCATTTATTTATTTCAGTAAACAGAGCTTTCAGAAAAACTGTGAAAACTGTAAAGATTTTATTTGAGCCAAACTCACTTTCACTTAGTCCTTTTTGGACTGGATGGTAATTCTATCACTACCCTGTCAGGCATGTAAGTGTTTCTATTCTAACACCCACCTCCAAGCAAAGAAGAACCTGATATATAGTCTTTATTATTATTGGTTGACTTGGCTTTAAATTAAATTCATTTACCCATTTTACTGAGTTACATTTATGTTATATAGTTATGTGTGTGTGTGTGTGTGTGTGTGTGTGTGTGTGTGTGTGTACCGGGAGTGCCAAAAAAATGTATACACATGACTTTTTGTTATCGGTATATATTCAGTATTACAATTTTAATACAGTTTTTTTCCTTTCTTAAAATGTGTATACATTTTTTTGGCACCCTCTGTATATATGAATAGAGAGAAGAAATAAAATGGAGTCACTATAATCAAGCTGCTAAATTACTAAAATCAAATAGGTTGAGGTATGAGGAAATGATTCTATTCTTGTTTTAACTGGGAACCTAAACTTTTGAACTATCCAGTCCTGGGTCAATGCTTGGATATAGATCAGACATCCACATAGCCCTCTAATTACCCACTGAAGGACTCATGTATCCAGACCACTTGACATCCACTTGGCATCCATCATCCAGAATACCTGACTTCTGAGTGATATCTGTCCTGAACCAATCCTAGGGCTAAGAATGCAGAACTAATTCTTCTCAAGGCTGGACTTTTGACTGCAAGAACTCTTAATTTTTCTTTCTTCTTCAGAACACTTCTGAGTTTTTGACTAGTTGTGTTTCCAGTTGGCAAACCCTAAAACCCTTGATTAAATCTTTATCATTTATTTCTAGCAAAGCCTCCAGATATACATACATGCACACATATACGTAACACAGGCATATATATATATATATATATATATATATATATATATATCTTGATATTATAATGCTACTATAATTAAAATAAAATATCCAGATTATTTATGCTTACAATATTGTGATTTATAAGAAATATATATAACTTATGCTTGTGATATTGTGAATATATATATATATATATATGTAAAAATGTGGTCATTCAGATGATCAAAATATATTTCTCGTGTATATTTGGTTTTCATCCACATTTCCAACTCCTTTGGAACTTCCTGAGGGATAAGACCAACCATAACTGGGTTATGTTAATGAGGGGGCTTTTGGGAAGCATCTAAGGATGAGGACTGGTTGCTACAGAAACCAACCATTAACAGAGAGATAGAACTTACAGTCCCACCTCCTGATTTCCAGGGAGGGAAGAAGGGCTAGAGGTTGAATCAATCACTAATGACCAATTATTTAATCAATCATGCCTATGTAACGAAGCCCCCATAAAAGCCCCAAAAGGAAGGGGTTCAGAGGGCTTCCAGGCTGAGGAGCCAGAACCCTTCCACGTGCCACCGTTCTGAGCCCCAGGCTCCGAGAGGACAGAAGCTTCCTTGTTTTGGGACCTCATTGTATAGATCTCCTCATCTGGATATTGACTCAAATCCTTTAATATCCTGTGTAATAAATTAGTAATCCACTGAGTAAACATGTTTCCTGAATTCTGTGAGCTGTTCTAGCAAATTAATTGAATCCAAGAAGAGGGTCATGGGAACCTCTGATTTATAGCCAGTTGCTCAGAAGTACAGATTGCAATCTAGGCTTGTGATTGGTGCCTGATGGAGGAAAGTCTCCTAGGACTGAGCCCTTAACCTGTGGAATCTACTCATAGTACTATCTCTGGTTAGAGTCCACATTGAGTTGAATTGTAGGACACCCTGGTTATGTCCAAGAATTGCTTATTGGTGTGGGGTAGCCTACACACACACACACACACACACACACACACACGCACACGCACACACACTGGAACCCAAGAGAATACTTAGATATCACAGTAACACAGTAACAATGTTACATCACATGTATAACACAATAACATCATATATTCATACACACACACACACATAACATCTAGCAATTTCAATTAGTGTAGCATTATAATATCTTAGGATAACTCTCAGGGTTTTCTTTTTTCCCTAAATTTTCTTAGATATTCACACTTTAAAGGGGAAAAAGCAAGCAAACAAAAAAGAGTAAGATAGAAAGGGAGAAGAGGTAAGAAAAGAAAAGGAACCAAAAGGAAAAGAGAAAAAAAATCACAACAGAATTGGAATTATAATTTACTTTGTGGAGAACTGTATATTTATAAAATAAAGCCCTCCCTTCCCTGCATATGATGTGCCTTTTCATGTAGGTGTTTTCTAGGATCCTCGCAAATTTTCTTCTTATCATTATTGCTCATTACTACTTAACTTTTTCAATAGCTAGTTTAAATTTTGTTGCCATTGTGAAAGAAATCTTTTATTTTTATTGTATTTTTAAATGTTTACAGCTCAGTTGTAAAGCTATTTTCATCTCCATCTGCTTTAGTCCTTCATCTACATCTCAACTAGTTCAGCATTCTAGGAGTAGCAAGTAATATAACGAGAGTCATTTATTGCCCTCTGCCCACCCCAAAACCAAAAAATATATGTGTAGATTTTCTTCCTTGGCCTATGGTTGCTATGCACGGCTTTATAAATTTCTTAACCTTAAACCATTCTTACATAGTTCCTACTTGATCATGATATGTTATTATATTAAAGTCATGTTGCATTAAATTTGCTAATATCTTTAGAATGTTTACACTGTTTGTCGTAACTGAGATAGAACTGCAGTTTTTTGCACTTAGTAAGATTTTGCCATTAAGCTTATATTAGCTGAATTAGAAATGTTCCTTCTCTTCCCAGGACCTTTATATTAATTCTTCCTTTAAAGTTTAGAAAAAATCACCTGTAAACCTATTAAAAGAGGAGCCATAAAAAGTAACAATTTTTAATTACTTATCTGCTTCTTAGTCTTTTGAGGTTTTCTAATTATTTTAAAATCCATCTTATTAATTTACAGTTCTATAAAATATTGTATATCTTTAAGATTGTTAACACTATTAATATAATAGTTTGTTTTAAAATTTTTATAGATATATTATTAATGTAATTCTTTTTTTTGTTTAGATTTATCATCACATTATATATAATTCTTTTATGTTTTTTAATGGACCTGTTGTTCCTAGCTATTATGATGTCTATAGATTTTCAGTTTGTTATTACTTATTTTACCTTTTGTATTAATTAGTTTTTCTCCTGCTTTCCTTAAAGTTGACTTCTCATTTACAAATGTTTTGAAGTTTTAATAATTTATTTTCATTTGTGTTTAATAATGGAAACATGTAGGCTATCATTTTCCAGAATGGCTTTGGTCCTTTAGTATAAGCTTTGATACACTGAATTTTCATAATTCTTACTTTCTGTGTAGTCTCTAAACTATTGAGACTATCTGGAAATTTCTCTGTTGTTCAAGAGTTGCTAGGTGGAGGATATCCACTTCATCTTGTCACCGCCTAAGATGTAACTCATTTGTCAGTTCTCTCAATAAACTCTTAATGTAATGTTAGAAAGAAAAAAAAAGAGGTGCTTAGAAGTAACTAAATTTATTTTCTTTAGGCTTATGTTATTAATTTCCCTTTTTACTTATTTTGCCTTGTCTTCAGTGAGGCTGTTTTAGTTTTAGAGTCAGGCTTTCTTCAGCTCATTAAAATTTTCTTTATCTTTTCATTAGTACTTCATTTCTTTGGCTCTCTTTCTCTTTCTGAAATCTCTATCACATGCATATTGAATTACTTGCTTCTGCCCATCAACTAAATAAAGAGGTAAACTGAGGCAAGCCCAAATTATCAGAAATTGAGTTTATTCAGGAATAGCAGAGGCTCGCAATTCTGGAAACACATGTTGTAGCAAACTACAGGAGTGCATTGAAGGCTTGGGTTGGGCTGTATATATGGTAGAGGCGTATGAAGAAGGGCAAGTCCTCCCAGAGTCTAAGCAGAAAGTTCGTTGTCTCAAAGACAGGGGGAGATTGTTGGCAGATGTTCATTGGTCAGGAGATAAATCTTGGTCACCTGTAAATCAGGCGTTTATGGGAAATCAGTCTCTCAGTTTTTAAATTCCTTTCTTCTGGGCTGGCCGAGTGGCTCAGTTGGTTAAGAGCTCGCTCAAGAGTTTGAGCTCTGAGCAACAGCGGTTCGATGCCCGGCCCGAGCTGAGCTGCCGCTAAGCTGCCAATAGGTAGCAGGATGGCTCAGCTAAAAAAAAAAAAATTCCTTTCTTCTGAGAATATTGTATGTGTAAGATTCTCCATTTCATATCCTCTAGTTCCATTTTTGTAAATTGAAATCATTTCACATGTATATACATTTTCTTTCATCATTTTTATCTCTCTCTTTAGTCTCTGATAGAATTTATTAAACATGTCAAAAAATTAAAATCCAATTTGCTATAATACACAAACTTTTCTTCACTGCCTTTTTCATTGCTTTTAATTTGGCAACCATTAAAAAAAATAATCTCCTTTAAATTATAGTTAAGTTACTCTTAGATGGATCTGTTTTTATCACTAACCATATTGGTTGCATAAATGTAGAGTTTCTTACAATCTTACTGAGTACACAAAAAAGTTTCAAAATTTACTCCTGTTTCTTAGAGTAAGTTCTAGTGCTTCAAAGCAGTTCCCACCCCCTACCTTTTTTTTGTACTATTGTAAAATAACAGATGTGCCTGATGATTTTCCTGTCTCCTCAGACACACCTGAGGCAAAGAAAATTCTCTTGTTGTCACAATTAGAAGCTGATAGGGAACTGTCAGACTGGGTGGGTCCCTCTGTTCAAACCTTTCTAGCATAAAAAGATATAAATATGAAAATTTGAGATTTACTGCAATCATACTTTGCTAGTTCAGAGGTACAGTGGCCTGGGGAGAAATAGGAAGTATCTGAAGCCAAAGACAGCAAGTAGTGGCCAGGAATTAGCTGGCAGAGGACCACCATTCTTTGCCTGGCATAGTTGCACTTGTTAGGAGCCAGCTGAAGAAGAGCCCCACTCCTACCTAGTGGGCCAAGTAGGCAGGGAGTAAATGCCACTTTGGGCATCTCTGCTTGCCATGACCTCCTGGAACCAATTGTATTTCCCAGAAGCAGTAATAAAATCCATATTGTTCCACTGACTTTGGATGGGGAAAGGGAGAGGGCTGGTGGTTTACGTGGATTTTGCCAGGCCTTTTGTACTTGCTTTCAGTACTGTACCTATAGAGGATCATGTTTCCAATCAACCACTTCTTCATTTCAATTGTTTATTCAAGCAACCCAAAATTCATCAAAATTTCTCATGTGAGAAAATCACTGCTTCTGGGATTATCAGAATTAGTAAAAGTTCTTCCTTTTGTATTCCATTGATTATTTCCATTCAAACATTCAAATCATATAATTTTTAGTCATATGTGCTTAATAAATAATCTTTATTAATGCATGGCTTTTTGTTTGTTTGTTTGTTTGTTTTGGCTCTAAGATGCCTTCTATTGACATTCTAGGATATAATCCTATGCTTTCCATTTTATTTCTACCTCTGGTTGTGAAGTTTCTGAAAATAGTGCTTAACAACAGGGTCAGTTTGTCCTTTGACATCTGGGAAAATGTTAGACTTACTTTGGTCCATGAATGGAAGAAAACTCTATGCTGCTCTCTTCACATTTTCCCAGCTTCCGGCATTTTCTAAAACAGCTGTAAAGAGAGTTTTGTTCCAGCACTTCAGAGATCCTGTTAGCCTTTTTGTTTAGAGAGGATATATTCTTCTCCACAGATTAACAAGAATCCATTCCACTAGAATGTACAGAAAAAAAAATTATATTTTCAATCTAAAAAGCAGACTACATTGGAGGTTCACTTTTTATACCAAAGGGAACAATTTCATTTGTAAATTTAAACTATTAAATAATACTATAGTAAGATATATACTTTCTTGACAGTAAAATCAATAACAAATATGAAAGAATCAGTTGAATATTTTCAGGTAAAATATATTGAAATTTTAAGAAAAAATATAAAAATCTTTTTAAGATAAATCATTAGAAATATATCTTTTCAGGTCCTTATTTATATAATCCTCTATTTCCTTCCAAAGAAAATTTTCCCTTTTAAACTTTTAATATCTGACCACTTACAGATATCTTAAGTACCACCAAGTTCTACCGAAATATTGCTATGCAATTAAAAAAGGGAGGCGCTCATGTGAATTGAACCAATAATATAATCATTTCTCATTTTAACTCTCAAGTATTGATCATGCATGGACAGTGATCCACTAAAAAAATTTTCATAAATCAACTCACTACACTCTGCTATGATACCTCTGGAAAAAAAATTCCATCTTTGTGCTCCTGTAGTCTGATTGTGTTTGTTTGTTTGTTTGTTTGTTTGTTTGTTTGTTTGTTTGTTTTACATTACATTAGCTCTATGGCAAGGCGAGAGAAGTCATCGGCTATGGGGAATTTTCCTCACTTGTACATTTCAAAATACATTATTTTAAATCAATATTTAACACATAATAATATTCTAAGAAAATGCATTAGTCATGAATCCTTTTTGATATTCACTGTGTACTGGAAGACATAGTAGTGATAATAAGGGAACACAGGTAGAGATGGCATCATCTACCATCCCTTTACAGATCAACTTCTTCTAAATCAAGGAGAAAGACTGGCTGTAGAAAACCCACATTGCCAGGATATTGGGATGATGTATCCCTATTAGCCATCCATTGATTGCTTGATTTATGAGCAAATCTGATTCACTAAATCAATATTCCCTTCCTCCTTCACTCTAGATGGGAAGTTTTCCATAAGTTGCACAATCAGTTTAGGGAACTATATCAGTAAAAAATGCTTTTGACTTCATAGAATAGAAATCCTACGAAGAGTAACACTATTTGTCTTCAGACAACTACATATTTGGCAGTAGTCTCTCCAGGCTAGCAAAGTTACTCAAAAATATTATCAAGGACCTGGTTATCCATCTTTCTATCCTGCTCTCCTTAATGTGTAGGCCTTATCCTCATGATTATGGCCTCATGGTCCCAAACTTATTGCTGCACTCTAGGTATAGAACCGATGTTACAAGGAGGAAGGAAAAAAATAAAACTGTGAAGGACAGTTGGTACCTATAATCAAGAAGATAAAATCGTCCCTAACTCCAGCAAACTCTTTATAATCCTCATAGGCCACGCTGTGTCACATGGACACCTCTAGCTTCAAGGATGTCTGGGATATTGAATTACTTTAGATGGCTCCACTGTCTCCCTTAACAAAATCAGGGATCTTTTAGTAACAGGAATAAAAAATAGATATTGAATAGACAAAGATCATCATCTGCTAAACAGACTTCCCTGACAGATGCCTCTTCTGTGATCTAAGTGTAACGTTAGAGACCCTGGCTCTGGAACAGCTGATTGATACTGGTGCATCTGAGTTATATGTATTCATTCTCTCCATGTCTGCACAACATGAATATTATGTTTATTTTATTTTTTTTATTTTTATTTTATTTTTTTT